>NC_081292.1:194315571-194616430 GCF_030435805.1 Mustela lutreola
CCGGGGCTACTAGCTCCCTCCCTACCTGGGGGAGGGGGTGCGGGAGGGGCTGGTGTGCTTTTTCTCTCTGTGTGTCAACAGTTCCAAATTGGGCATATAAATCAGCATCACTGAGTTAATTTAAAAACTACTGTGATGCTCTTCATAAACCACATGGGAACCAAATCAGTCAGGAGCACATTTAGTCCCTTGTAAGGCTAACCACCAACTTCTCATAGATAGAATTTTCCTAATTTTAAAAATTTTTATTTATTTATTTTTAATTTTTTTTTTGTGTGTGTGATTTTATTTTGTGTGTGTGTTCTAAGATTCATTGTTTATGCACCACACCCAGTGCTCCATGCAATTCGTGCCCTCCTTAATATACACCACCTGGCTCACCAACCCCCACCCCTCTTCCCTCTGAAACCTTCAGTTTGTTTCTCAGAGTCCACAGTGTCTCATGGTTCATCTCCCCCTCTGATCTTCCCCAACTCACTTCTCTCCAACTTCCAATGCCCTCCGTGTTATTCCTTATGCTCCACAAATAAGTGAAACCATATAATTGACTCTCTCTGCTTGACTTATTTCACTCAGCATAATGTCCTCCAGTCCCATCCATTTGATACAAAAGTTGGGTATTTATCCTTTCTGATGGAGGCATAATACTCCATTTTATATATAGACCACATCTTCTTTATCCACTTATCTGTTGAAGGGCAACTTGGCTCTTTCCATAGTTTGACGACTGTGGCCATTGCTGCTATGAACATTGGGGTACAGATGGCCCTTCTTTTCACTACATCTGTATCTTTGGGATAAATACCCGGTAGTGCAATTTCAGGGTCATAGGGTAGCTCTAGTTTTAATTTCTTAAGGAATCTTCACACTGTTTTCCAAAGTAGCTGCACCAACTTGCCTTCCCACCAACAGTGTAAGAGGGTTCCCCTTTCTCTACATCCTCTCCAACACTTGTTGTTTACTATCTTGTTAATTTTTGCCATTTTAGCTGGTGTAAGGTGGTATCTCAATGTGGTTTTGATTTGAATATCCCTGATGGCTAATGATGATGAACAGTTTTTCATGTGTCTGTTATTCATTTGTATGTCTTCTTTGGAGAAGTGTCTATTCATGTCTTGTCCTATTTTTTTTTAAGGTTTATTTTATTTATTTTAGAGAGAGAGAGACAGAGCATGAGCAGGGGAAAGGGCAGAGGGAGAGGAAGAGGGAGAGAAGCAGACTCCCCGCTGAGCATGGAGCCGGGCGTGGGTCTCCGTCTCAGGACTCTGAGATCATGACCTGAGCTGAAATCAAGAGCTGGACATGTTGCCAATTGAGCCACCCAGGCGTCCCTGAATTATTCCTATTTTTAATTAAAATTTTAACTCCATAAATATCATAGAGCTCCCTGCCTCTGTGACAAAGAGGGGACGACGTGCCTACTGAGATGCGCTCACCTCCCTCTCCTGGCAAAGGGAGAGCCCCGCGGAGCTGCTGTGATTCGGTGTAGGGAACAGTAAGATCTCCAGGGTGGGAGAAACTAGAAAACCAGGGTAAATGTTGCTGGCACACAGAGCTGGGTCTCTGGTGGGTCCCCTGCCTCTGCATTCTGCATCTTGTTGGGTAAACTTGGAGCCCCCACCATGGACTGGAGGCACATTGGTGAGGTTGCTCTCTGCATCTTCCCTTGAGGTGCTGAGATGAAACCTTGAGGCGGAACTCCTCCATTTGAAAACTAGTGCCAGAGACCTCTTGTGCATTTGTCTGAGCCCCACGGATGGTCCATCACGGAGACCTCTGGTTGCCAGGTGGCCACAAAGGTCTGTTTCTTCCTGCAGCTGATCACTCCTACCGTGAGTGCACTGTTGGTCAAACACTGTTTTTGGTCTGATATGCTTCTCTTCCAGCTACAGTTATATTCTCGGGGCTGGCAGGATTTTGTCAACTCATGGTTGTGACAGTAGCTCCGGAGCCACAAACAGCATAAATTTATTGCCTTTGTCAGAAAACTCCCTCTGCACTGTTTAATCCTAAAATAGACTTTTGGAGAGTCAGCCACGATTGAGCATTTCAGGGCTTATTAGTAAAAATAAATAGGAGCTGGAAATTCAGAGGACTTTCTGCTAATAATTACTAAACTAAACATTTGCTGCTCTGTCGTAAGAAATTGATTTGCTGCTGCCTGTCCGAGAGAGAGTAAGGTCCTGAGGATGGACTGGTACCCTGTCTCCAGTTTTCAGATTCTCAGGGCTTGATACGGAGTAGATGATTAATAGATATATGGGAAATGAATGAGTGAAATTTATAGAGATTTCAATGTTATTCCTGAGCTTTTGATTTGTACCAAAAAAAAAAAAAAAAAAAAATTCCATTTCCGCAGTCTGGTGCAAGTTGGCCAGGAAGACATTAAACTCTTTCCAGTTTTTTTTTTTTCTCCCCTCTCATAAGAACATACTACTTTCCATCTGCCTTAACCACAATTTCCATACACTTCAATACTGAGAGCCAGAAATGTTATATTTAAAGCAAATTTTGGAGATGACTTCCATTTTTTTTTTTTTTTTTTAATGAAAACAAAATACGAGGCCAGAGAAAAATAAGGAGAGGAGAGAAATCAAGAATGAGAAAAGACTATGAGACAACATACAAAAAAAGAAAACAGGGAGATAAATAAGATAGAGTTGTATAGAGGCTTTTAAAACATTGTAGTCAGAGTATCCTGCCCAGTCAATGTTAACAATTGGTTCTTCACTAGATCTGAGATTTTATTACTTTTGGAAATCAACATACTATTTATAAGAGCAGATGGTCACTTAGGCTATGCCTGTTGCAATATCCAGGATGGTATTTTTGTAAATTCACATACAGAATTATAGCCAATGTGAAACTCAGCACAGCAACTCCCTCTGGGATAACACTTCCACAATTCCACTTCGATGAAAAAGCTCGATTTAGGATCCTCCCCCCTCTTTTTAAAAGGAGATATTCCGTAACATTTCAGTTTTCTGGCTGGCGTTAACATTTCTTTGTTTGTCCTCCACCCCTCACCCCCGAACTCACCATTTCTCACACACCCTGCTTCACTCCCATAGTAGCTGCACTAGACGTAATCTTGGAAAGTTCTCCTCTTTGTCATGTGCTACTGATAGCAGACCAAAATTATTCTTCATCTCAGAGATAAGAGCATGGGCCTTTGAGAATTGTATCTCATTTTCAGGGGTGTCTAGTTACAGCAGAAGTGGATCGCGTTAGGCCAGAATCACCAAGCGAACTTTTCCCACGCGATTATTTCCTCCCCTCACTGTGTCTACGCCTCTCAGCAATATTTGCTGACTGCCTAGCGAATCCGACAGATTCTAAATCAAGCAAAGAACATCTTCCCAGGTTCACATTTCTCTCCTGCTTTTTAACACCCACATGAAGCTCCAAGGTTAAGGTTGGCTTGCCCTTTCTTGTAGGTATCTGCTAGGACCAAGGATTTACTATTTTATTGTTCCTCAGCGTGGTGCAGGAGGTTCAATGCTATTTTTATAGCAATGGCTTAAGATTTCCATTCTGGATCCAATATTCTTGCTGACATGTTCAATTGCAATGATATACTATTTTCTTCCCTTAAAAAATAACCCACAAGTGTTTCAATTATTAGCACAGTTGTGAAGATGGCACGGGTGTTGTCACAGACGACAGTCAGGAAAATTATAACACAGTCCCCAACTCAAAGCCAGATTTCTATTTCATGTAGATTTCTCTAAATACTTTATTTGTAGGTAAGCTGGTGATAGGAGACCCCTGAGTGATCTACCTGGGTAAGGACGCGTACTGTCTCTCCATCCCCTCAAAGCGGACATTGTGTGCATTCCCATCTGGACCCTTTCCAGACACCTGTGGAGAGAAAAGTAATTAGAGATGAAGATCCATTATACACCCTGGTTACTGACAATGCATTGCAAAATTATAATCAGTGCCCAAATGCTGCTGCTGCCTGCCAAAAACCAACCATGGAAAAGCAAACATGATCTCAGTATTGCTACAGGAACTGATGATCAAGCCACAAACATGGCATAGAACAACAGTCGCTTCTTTCAAAAAGGGTCATTGCCAAACTGACCCCTTCTTGTCACCAAGCTGGGGAGCTTCTGTAGGCTGTAAGACCCCCCCCCTTTTTTTTTTTCTTTTTACATTGGCTTTAGTTTTTACAACAGTTTGAGACTTACAGAAAAATTGAGAAACAGTGCGGAGTTCCCAGAACTCAGTTTCCCTCCTGCTAACATCTCACATTAGTACGGTATATTTCTTCAAATGAATGAATCAATATTGATACACTACCATTAACTAGAGCCCACAATTGATTTGGATTTTAACCCAATCCCTTTCCTGTTCCAGGATTCCCTATTACATTTAGTCATCATATCTCTTTAGGCTCTACTTGGCTGTGACAAGGGCTGTATTTTTATTTTTAAAGACTTTACTTATTAGAGAGAGAGAGAGCACAAATTGGGAAGGGGCAGAGGGAGAAACAGACTCCCCGAGCAGGGAGTCCAATGAGGGGCTCGATCCCAAGACTCTGGGATCACAACCTGAACTAAGGCAGATGCCCAACCTACTGAGCCACCCAGGCGCCCCAGGACCATATCTTTTAAAAGTACCTTTTCCATGAAACCTTTCTTTACTAACTAGGGCAGGTGACAATGGTCTACTCCACAGCTTCCATGAAGCCCTCTCTCATCCAGACTTCACTTAGTTCCCTCGCCTAGGAACTACCACAGAGAAGAGACTGCCTCTTTTCTATCTAGGGTTGATCTTTAGTATTTTTTTCCCCTTCCATTGTACTTCTTCTGTTCACCTCTCTTCCGGTCTCCTCCATCAGCCTCTGAGACACGGAAGAGCAGTGCCTGGCCCCAGGATTAAAGTGTGCTAGCTTTGTGGATGTCAAGACTTTATACATAGTCCTTCTGCATCTATCACAGCAATCCAAAACAGGATGAACGCACCCAGGTATTTAAAAGTATTTGTTGACTTGTCAATTCATCACCTGTTCATGTCAACACACATGGTTTGTGGATCCCTTATGCTGGCTCTCAGGCTGGGCTAGCCCTCACGGAATGGGCACGGAACGGGTAAACAGAATACCTGGACCATTAGAGGGGGGAAGGGAGAGTTTGCTAGTAAGCACAGGAAGTAATGGTGCCAAGTCAGTAGGGGAAATTTTTCTAGGTAGCATTGAACTTGCAAATTATTTTCTTCCCGCCAAAAGTTCTAGCTCTCTACGAAACCATCATTCCAGCTTGGGTGGTGTGCGTGGGGAGGGTCTCTTATGAGAGGTGTTGCAAAACAAGTATACATGTTCATTTAGAGTAAGAAAGACTATTCTAGGTATCAATCATTAGAGGAGGCTCTTCAGAGTGTGTCCTGCAAAACTTCTTTGTATTTCACAAATCCATGGAACAGGAATGGCCATAGTTATCTGAGAAGGCAACAGCCCAGTGAATTACCGAGGTGAGGATGAAGACTGCACACACAGACTTAGAAGCAGCTGCCGGAAGACTGAGAATTCTCTGCATTAGGTTAAATGCCCTGATTTAAACCACCGACCTTTCTAACAAAGACCAGAGACAAGGGTGGTATCAGACAAACAGGGGATAAAGAAATGGTGTAGAAAGAGAAGGGAAGGATACAATTACTGTCCTCGGCCACTTCTATCTAAGGTTTGTTTTGTTTTTAACCTATTGGTTATGGAGGAAGAATTAGCATGAATACCAGGACTATTTAATTGTGACTGTCAGGCATTATGAGCCTACTATGGCTCCAGACATTTACAAGTTATCTTTTCTGGTGGCCATAAAACTTCAAGTTAATACTTCCAACACTGTTATCCAGAACTGGCCTGGCCCAGGGATGGCTGTCTACGTTTGGGTGTCTCTCAGAGGCAGCACCCAGGTGCTTCTTTTTCTGAAAAGCTACCAGCATAAGAGATTATATGAAATGTAGGATGAACCTTATCTTAAGGAAGTTTTTGTGTTGTTGGGAAAACAAGTATCAAGAATGAAATCATTAAAGAATGATGTAGGACAACGTACGATCACATGCCATTCAGGATGTGACACTGGAAGGGGTCAGGAAAAACTTCCCAGAAGTAGCAGAACACAGACCAAAGATGGGTGGCATGCTTCTATATCAAAAATTATTCTCTTCTTCACCAACCGTGTAGGTATTTAATTATTATATTTATATCATGCATATATCATGCTTCTCTATTAACACGACAACATCTTCAATGCAATCATGGACTTAGTGATTACTGAGCAGCTACTGTATCCCAATGCCACGCTAGCACTATATTTCAAGGAATGAAGAAGGGCTAGATTTCTTCATGGCGTTGAATATAGAGGAGACAGGCCTGCAAACAATTACGGTGCAATGAGATCACTGCTGGAGTGTCAGCATAAGAGAGCAGGCAGTAGGAGTCTGGAGAAACAGATACGAAAGTCCGCCTGGCAGAGTTGAAGACAGCTTCATATGGGTGTTGAAGCTTCATCGAAAACTTGAATATGAATGAGGATAAGTTATTTTTGCGGGGGTGGGGGAAGAAGGTGTAGGAGTAGCAGGAGAAGGCATTCTAAGTCTAGAGAACAAAAATGAAACAATATGGAGGCATTTAAAAAAGAAAAGCACTGGTTTTCAGGGAAAGTCAAGTGTTTGGTTAAAGGAAGAAACAGAACCTATTGAGGAAAAGGGTATTTGTGATAGCAACACCACCACTATTATTATGGCTATAACCATTATTGCACTTTTTTCTTAATGAGCTTTGGTTTTTTAGAGCACTTCCAGGTTCACAGCAAAATTGAGAGGAAAGTACACAGAGTTCTTATCCCACTACCCCCACCATGAGCAACATTTGTTACAATTGATAAACTTAACATGGACACAGCTCGCAAAGTCCAGAGTTTACATTAGGACTCACTCTTGGGAATGTACATTCTACTGGGTTGGAGCAAATGTATGACATGTATCCATTATTATAGCACCATACAGAATTTTTCCATTGCCCTAAAAATTCTCTGTGTTCTGCCTACTCATTCCTCCCTCTCCCCAAACCCATGGTAACCACTGGTCTTTTTACTGTTTCCATAGTTTTGCCTTTTCCAGAATATCATATAGTTGGAATCTTAGAGTCTGTAGCCTTTTTTTAAAAATATATTATCTTCTTTCACTTAATAATATGCATTTAAGTTCCATCCGTGTCTTTTTGTGCTTGATAACTCATTTCTTTTCAGTGCTGAATAATATTGTATTGTTTGGCTCTACCACTTAATCCATTCATCTACTGACAGACATCTTGGTGCTTCCAACTTTCCACAATAATAAAGTTACTAGGAACATTGTCTGCAGATTTTTGTGTGAAGATAATTTTCAATGCCCTTACAGAAATAGCAAATAGTGCGGTTGCTGGAATGTATGCTCAGAGTATGAAACTACTGAGCTGTCTTCCAAAGTGGCGGTACCATTTTGCATTCCTGCTAGTGATGAATGAGAGTTTGTGTTGCTCCACATCCTTACCAGCATTTGGGGTTGTCAGTGTTCCAGATTTTGGCCATTCTAGTGGGTGTGTGGTGATACCTTATTGTTGTTTTAATTTATATTTTCCTGATGACCTATGATGTGGAGCACCTTTTCATATGCTTATTTGCAATCTGTATATTTTCTTTGATGGGGTGTCTGTTAAGGTATCTTTGGTTCATATTTTAATTGGTCTGTTTCTTTACTTATTGTGGCTTTTATTTTTTTTAAGATTCTATTTATTAATTTGAGAGAGAGAGAGGGATCATAAGTAGGCAGAGAGGCAGGCAGAGAGAGGGGGGAAGCAGGCTCCCCGCTGAGCAGAGAGCCCGATGTGGGCTCAATCCCAGGACCCCGAGATCATGAGCTGAGCCCAAGGCAGAGGCCCAACCCACTGAGCCACCCAGTCGCCCTTATTGTGGGGTTTTAAGAGTTCTTTGTAGTTTTAGATAACAGTCTATCATATGTGTCTTTTGCAAACATTTTTTTCCAGCCTGTGGCTTATCTTTTCATTCTCTTGACAGTGTTTATTGCAGAGCAGAACTTTTTAATTTTAATGAAGTCCAGGTGACCAATTCTTTCTTTTACGCATCTTGCCTTTGGTGTCATATCTAAAAAGTCATTATCAAAATCAAGATCATCTAGATTTATTTTCTGTGTCATCTTCTAGTAGTTTTACAGTTTGCATTTTAAATTGGGTCAGTGATTCATGTTGAGTTAATTTTTGTAAAGGGTGTAAGGTCTGTGTCTAGATTCATTTTTTTTACATGTTGGATGTCCAGTTGTTACAGCCCCATTTGAAAAGACTATCCTTGCTATACTTTTATCAGAGACCAAAATAAATATTTATTTAGGTTTATTTTTGGGCTCTCCATTCTGTTTCATTGACCTATTTGTCTATTCTTTCACCAATACCACACTGTCTTGATTGCTATTGCTATAATATAGTTGGGTAGTTTTAGTCCTCCAACTTTGTACTCCTTTTTTTTTTAAGATTTATTTATTTATTTGACAGAGAGAGAGAGATATCACAAGTAGGGATATAGGGATAGAGGCAGGCAGAGAAAGACTGGGAAGCAGGTCCCCTGGCAGAACAGAGAGCCCGATGAAGTCCTGATTCTAGGACCCTGGGACCATGACCTGAGCTGAAGGCAGAGGCTTAATCCACTGAGCCACTGAGGCACCCATCTTTCTACTCCTTCATTATTATGTTGGTTATTCAAGGTCTTTTTTTTCTCCATATGAACTTCAGAATCAGTTTGTTAAGATTCTTTAGAATCAAGAAAATAACTTGGTAAGATTTTGGCAGGTAGCACGTTGAATCTATCGATCAAGTTGGGAAGAACTGACATCTTGATAATATTAAGTCTTCTTATCCATGAATAGGAACTTTCCTTCCATTTATTTGTCTTTTTGTTTGATCGCTACTACAATTTAACCCTTATTTGTTGTCAAGCAAAATGCTAAATGTTTTATTTTCATCAGCCCAATCTTCCCAATAATCCCAATGGTTGCCACGTTTTTCAAATGAGAAAACTAAGTAGTTGCTCAAGGTCATATGGCTAGTGTATAGAAAATCTGAGACAAAGATCAGGTCTGTTTGACTTCAGAATCCAAGCTCTCTAGATACAGCCATGAGCCACATCTTGGGGGAGCTTATATGCAATGCCAAGGAAACTGTTTTTACCCTTAGGTGATGGTGAAGTCATTGAGAATGACTGCTTGATAACTGATGGGACATATGTATAGGTTAGAGAGATCACTCGTGCCATAGTGTGGAGGTTCCAGTGATAGTTTGAACCAGAGATGATGAAGGCCTAACCTAGGGGATATACGAAAGGATAAAGGCCTGCACATTGTTAGAGCTTGGAGTGAGGCCACTGGCTGGCCAATGAACTCATGTGTACGTAGCATGCTACATGAGGGTCAAGTCTTTCGCTGACACCACCAGGGCCTCTGGCCCAATGAGTGGAGTTTAATAGCAATTTTTGCTAAAAGTACAATTTAAATGTGTCAGAGCTTTAAGGAAAAATGAAAACATTTTCAAATGGCCCGTGTTTTCTCCTGCTTTTCTCCATATTTCTTAACTCCCTGGGCCTCTCAGGTATTATGGGCCTTTCTGCTTTCAGAGAAACTTGATGAATCCTGCCAAAGTGGAGCTCACTCAGTTCATCTAATGTGGTAGATGGGCCTGGGAAGTTCTGCACAGTTCTGCACATCCGTGGCACCATTTCCCATGATCACCCGTGGGAGTCTGTGCCTGGTCTCTACTTCTACAGAGATCCTGAAGAGATTGAAAAGGATAAGCAGGCCTGCTGAAATGACTATGACCATGGAGGAATTTCAGGGTGAATGGACTGTTCCACTCCTAGAATCACTGCTACTCCGCCCCAGGCTGCAGACCGCTCTGCAGGTGAGCAGGGGCCCTCCGGGCCTAGTCAGCAGTTCCCTCCTGAGGACTGGAGCCCTCAGCCGGCCACTGAAGACTGGTCCGCAGCTCCCACTGCTCAGGTTCCTGAACCACTGAGTGGCTTTAAGTTGCTCTTCCACAAAGGCAAACAAAATGGAAATACGATTGACAGAAAATAAACAGTTTCTTAAAAAAAAGTAAAAAGGCAAGTGAGTGATATAAGAATGTTAAGGGGGGGCAGGTTCAGTAGGACTGACTGAGGATTAATAGGAAGGATGTGCCTAGAAAAGTGGACAATTTTCTGAGCTTAGCAACTAAGTGGGCTTGGTGACCATCACCAAGATGGGAATAACGGAGGACCAGATTTAGGGGGAAGGGCAGGGGCGGGAGGAGGGGATACTTAGATACATTGAGTTGGAATGGAATATCTGATGGTGATGTCTAACAGATAATTGAGTGTAAAAGTTTGCAACATTGAAGCCTGGGACCAGAGATGAATTGGGAAATATCCAGCCCACGGATGCTACCTACAACCTTGGGAAAGAATTAGAATGCCCCGGGACAATCTGTAGACACAGAATAGAAGGAAAGACATACAATGGAAACAGAGAAGGATACCAATATTACTCTTAGGAAAACTGTCATTTAAGGGGCAAACACAAGTTAAACGCAGGAGGAAATCTGAGGAGGTGTAGACCAGCAGTTGGTCTGGAAGAGGAGGAGGAGATAGTGTTACCATAGAAATCCAAAGAAAAGGATTCCATGAACGAGGGTGTGGCCCACAGTGTCAAAAAAAAGTCAAGGACTGCAGTCAGAAAAGGTCTGTGGGCAATATGTGGTGTGTTGGCATGATTTACCCAAACTCTGTCCTTGCAGAGTGTCTTCCTGAACTATAGGGCTTGGAAAGCTAGACTGGTCTTCCCCAGAATGCCCCTGAAGCCAGTGTACTGGTTTGCTTTAAGACGGGCCATTGAGGAAGTGGTCCCACTTCCACTGTTTGTTCTGACAGCACTGACTAAAGATGTGTTTGGTTTCCTTGGCGGTTTCAGCAGATGTGTCTTTGCAAGTTTCTGGGGTGAAGTGTAGCTTTTGTAGCCAGCTTTGGAGTTGGCAGCACTACAGATGGCTTCCTGATCGTGGCACTTTCTTAATTATGGTGGCATTGTTGTGTGGCTCTGGAGCCAAAAGCTTTCTTACAGAAGTGGCAGCAGCTCCCTTGGTAGTCTGGTTCTGTAGCATGGCTTGAGAAATCATCCCTGAAAGCTTAGCCAAGATTAGGTTTCTTTCCATGCCCTTAGGATTCTGTAAGCCCATTAGTGTGGTATAATAAATTCGCTCCTGCTTAAACCAGCTAGGGTGCATATCGCTTTCTGCAACAGAACAGTGACTAACATAAGTCCCACAGAAGAGTCTGTGGGAACTGGCAATGAGATGGTGATTGGTGCTTTACTGAAAGCACCAATTGAAAGTGATTTCTGTGGATTGATGGGGAGAGAAGGCGGGACTCCACGGTATTGAAAATCTTTATCGCTTTCTCCCCAAAAAGAAATAAAAACCCAAAACAACCAAAACCAAACCCTAGTCACACTGCCTCATGTTATCGTGCTGCGGAAATAAGATGGATACTTCCAAGTGAATGAATATTTGTTAGCATCTCCTGAGTGGAGTCATATGTTGTGTACTCTAAAGCACAGAGACGAGAAAAAGTTTTCTCCCTTGGGGACACAGTGTTAGTTAATGGAAATGATGGGAAAACATTTGTGCTGCATTATTTAAAAAACACATTGACTGATTTTTCTCCCTAAATCATCAAAAGTTGACCTCTGTCAACATTTTTAATATATACATATTTAAATGGCATATAGTTTTCTTCCTCCAATTATTTTTTTAAAGATCTTATTTATTAATTTGATAGATAGAGATCACAAGTAGTCAGAGAAGCAGGCAGAGAGAGAGGAGGAAGCAGGCTCCCCGCTGAGCAGAGAGCCCGATGCGAGGTTCGATCCCAGGACCCTGAGACCATGACCTGAGCCGAAGGCAGAGGCTTTGACCCACTGAGCCACCCAGGCACCCTTCTTCCTCCAATTATTTATTGTTGGCATTTTTCTGTGCTAACAGTATATTTTATAAATATAAATTTTAAAAGCTACATCACATCCCATTTGTGGATAATTCATAATTTATCTAATCTCCTCTTATAACTTGATCAATTTTTGCATCCCAATCAGAAATAGTGGCACTATGGATTATTATGTCGGGTACCAAGATTCTTGCAAATAGCTGTGAACTGAGGGTAGGAAATTGCAGATAGAAGACTGCCAAAGAGAAACTAATTATAAGTTATAGCTGGGTCCTTAGGAAGTCAAGCCCCTTCAGGAGGGAGTGAGGGGGAAAGAGACAGGCACAGGCATTTAGAAGCTCATTTCTCATTTTGCTCAGTGTGTATTAAGACTCAAAAATGTTCCTGCTTCCAGCACTCCTTATTAGGTAATTTCCCTCATCATAAAAAAAATAAGGTCAGCGGCTTTGATCCAATTAATTTTTTTAAAGAAGCCCTTTATCTCACTTGGTATCATGTAGGTTTTTTTTTTTTTTTTAAATGTAATGACCTAAATAGACTTCTGATAGAAAGAAATAATTTTGACTTAATCCATAAGAGAAGTCTAGTCTTTTCCAAAACAATGTAATATTAGAACTCATGCTGGGATCTGGGGCATATTTATTTTTTTTCTAATAATAAAGCTCGGGAAGAGAAACTTCAGAGAGCTTATTGGAAAACAACTTGAGAGGCTCTCGCTTGGTGTGCCTTGCAGGTGCGGTCCTGATTGGCCGGGCTTTTGACAGCCTCGGATGGCCTATCTGGAGGGTCTGGTGTATGAGGAATGTTGAATTAAGATGCTTTTAGTCCATGGGACTTCTCCCAATTTCATTCACTCAGTGCCTGCTGCTGGCTGGGATGTTAAGAGCCTTGTTAATATAAAGCTATTAGTCTTTTCTCTGCAAAGGCAAGGAGCTTGCTGGTTACATTCAGAGTTCCTTAAATTAGTATGTATTTCTAGCCCAGCATTGCTGGAATCAGCAGTTTCACAAAGCAATATACTAAAGAGGCCATTTAACCCCCGATTTCTCCCATTTGCAGATTAATGGCAGAGGGGGAAGATTTAATGCCCTTTCAAAGATGTTTTAACAATTCATTACAAATAAAAGAATAAATCACACAAGATTTTCTGCAAATGTCTGATGACAAAAAGTGGAAACAATTCAAATTCAACTTGTTTCCCAATTCCCACCGGTTGGGACAAATTTTTGCCAATGTTGTAATTTATGTCCCTTAAGTCAATTTTCCCAAGGAAATTTAAAAGCCTCTGTGAAGGAAACACACTGCAAAGTTGCAGTCTGGCTGATTCACCGCCACACACCATCCTCATTTACAAATAGGTCCTACTCGGATCTATTACACGAAACTGTGTGCCGTGCCGCCAGACCCATCATAAGATTAAGATGCAAAGTATAAAAATTCAGATGCCATTTTAGGAAACACGCCTTTCATTTCAAGTTGGTAACATGACAGCTATTTTTGAGCAGTTTCCAGAAGATTTCTTTTAATTACATTCCTCTTACTTAGCTATAGGTCTGGCTCAGAGATTTTTGAAGGAATCAACATGATGAAAATGTCTAAAAAAGTTGGGAACTTGTCTTTGAGCATCTTCTCATATGAAGACATTCTGCTGAAATGTTACATATTTGGAGCGAAACTCACCATACTTCATTTAAACAAAAAGAAGCTAATCAAAATAGGTTGTAAATGATTTCTCTTTGGCAATGTGAAGTATATTATGCCGGAGATACGTATTTAGAAATATGCTATCTAGAGAAGCGAAAGTACACACACTCTTTCAAGCCATTATTTCTGAAGTGTTTATTTTCTCTAATTTAATTTCAGTAATTTTGTCAAATAACTGGGTATTCAGTTTATAGACTAGTTTAGAACATCTGCTAGTTTGGAAAATACAGCAAATAAAAATATTTTAAAAATAACTCTTGGGGAAGCCTTTTCACCATTCTGTGCCTATATTTTCCTCCCTTGGAAAAAGCTGGAGTGAAAATAAATCCTTAAAGTCCCTCTAACTTATGTACATTTATAAAAGTTATCTTGCATATAGTTTCCACCTCATTAATATGGTAACTCTACGTCTGTAACATAATTATTTTAAAGCTGAATGACAAAGACAGCAAAGTAATCTGCAACATTATAAAATTATAACACATTTATTGGTATTTGAGCATTCAATCTTATGCTCGCATGACCCGAGTACTAACCAAGTACACCGGACCATGGCATCTTGATAAACTGAATTAACTCTCTTCAGATTGTCTTCAGAGAAAATAAAACCAGGCATCTCCTGCCCAGCTCTGTTTGTTCCTGGGCCTAAGATACAGTTACCATAGAAACTATGATTATGGATACAATTTTACAAATTTGGCTTCATCTATCAGATGCACTTTGCATGTGAGTGTGTGTGCGTGTGTGTGCACATGTGCATATGTGTCTTGCCAGTGAGCGTGAAGAGCACACTCTGGCTCTACATCTTTAATTAAAGAGCCAGACACCATCTCATTTCCTTACCCCATCTGTCTACCTACGAATAGAGATATTGCGACATTGACTGAAATCTAAACTTTTGCTTGATGGAAGATGATTTCTGATGAAAAGAAGGAAGAGAAGGTATACCTTAATAAATCCTTTTACCTCTCTTATATTTTCCAGGAATGGAGTAAGCAGGAATTTAGTGGATCTCAGTAGTAACCCTAATCACCAGATGCTAGTATCCAGTATTTATCGAATTTGATTTTGACTTATTACTTGGATGTAATATGTGAGTTATTTATGCCTAAGCTGTTTTATTT
The DNA here is from genome assembly GCF_030435805.1 of Mustela lutreola. Lineage (NCBI taxonomy): Eukaryota > Metazoa > Chordata > Mammalia > Carnivora > Mustelidae > Mustela > Mustela lutreola. The sequence continues at coordinate 194,330,426 of NC_081292.1, forward strand.
TTATTTATTTTATTTTTTAAAAAGATATTTATTTATTTGCTTACATATTTATTTAGAGTGTGAGCAGGGGAAATGGTGGCGAGAGAGGGAGAGAGAGAATCTCAAGCAGACTCCACACTGAGCACAGAACCTGATGTGGGGCTCGATCCCACAACTCTGAGATCATGACCTGAGCTGAAGTCAAGAGCCAGATGCTCAAGCAACTGAACTGGGCATCCCTGTTTTATTTTTATCATACTCTGTGACAGTCAGTATTTTTTACTCATTCTAAAGAGAAAAAGTTGACCCTCAAAATACACCAAAACTTAAAATGATATAACAGTTTACAAATTCATAATAATGAACTATTAGATCTTTTAACTAATAGATCTTATAAAGGATATTAAGTGACAAAAGGCATAAAAGCTCTCTAGGATACTTAAAACATACTTGCCTTTATAAAGACCAAACAATGGAAACATAAAAGTTTGAAAATTTCAAACTTTTCAGAATGTTTTCTTTTCCTAGTTTAGTCTGTGGGCAGTTTCCAGTCACTCCTGTTACTAGAAAAAAATAACTAGAAAGAAATGACTTTCTGCGACACTGTGTGATCAGTATCATGAGCTAGAATTAACGCTATCATTTCCATTTCTGCCTCACTTTACACATGAGAGAAGGAGAGTTCAGATAAAGTGAAAGCAACTAGCTAAAGGTTCATACAGTGGCAAGACCAGGATGTGATCTCCATCTCACTGTCAATGCTGCCTCATATGTCGGCAGTGATCATTCCAGTGACTGTAGCTCTATTTCCTAAACAAAGAACAGAGATAGAAGACTTGAATGTTCAGATGAGCTTATGGTGGCAGTGGGGTGGGATATGGGACACTGTGGCTGTCTGCAAGCATTTAGCATGAGGTCATGGTCATCAGGGCCAGACCCCTCAACTCCCAATTGCCTGGCAAAAGTTACTACATTTAGCTGGAGGCCCTGATATGTGTTAATTTCTGGTACACCAAAATTAATTTTTAGTAAAAAAATTGTTTTATAAACAAGAACAGGCTGTATAATGTACAGCTTTTTTCTGTATTATGCCCAGTGTCAGTCTGTTGATTTGGTTTACACAAGATGAGCAAGCTTCATTGCAGTTGGGACTTTTTCACATTTTTGAGCCATTGCATTCTCAAAGCCTGACATATCACCTTGTTCGTGAATATTTACTGAGTCAATAAAACAGAAATCTCACACATCTACTCAGTGGCACTTAATAGAGAGAATCAGCTTCCAAGAGGGCTAGCTATCCTTGTGAATAAGACTTGTTAAATATCATAACATGTATTAGCAACATTGTTTTAAGGAGTTTTTATAGCATCTGTCCTATGGTTAAGTCTTAATAAGACTGCCTTCCTCAAGCTCTTTTGTATACATAGTTCTGATTTTTCCCTTTCCTTTAAAAATAATTTTTAAAAAATATATGTTCTAACAATTTAGATTTAAACTTGGATCTGGTGTAGAAATCAAAACCATTAGGAATCTCAATTGTGTCATTGGTTAGAATGAGGGAAGATTCCTAAGAGCTGAAAATAATAATAGTGTAGTAGGAAAACCTTACATGATAGGATAGATAGCTGTGTCTGCTGGACACAGCTACTGTTGATCTAAAGAGTGACCTCAGTGTTTAGCATCCATTGCAATCACAAAGTAACCTGATCCATGCTATCATTAATGCTGAAATCATACACACGTTAGTCTAAAATGTGTATTAACCAACTTAGTTTGAAACTGACTATGGTACCAGCACAGCGCAGCTTCTAGAAGATGAATGAAGACCAGAGGAGGAGAAAACGAGAATTAAACAGATGACATTCTGAAAATCGATGTTCTTGGGTCAAGATGTGGTTTAAAAAACCAAACCAAAGCCCCATGTCCATTTAATGATTTTTCTTTCTTTCGAAGATTTATTTATTTATTTATTTGGGAAAGACAGAGAGAGAGAGAGAAAGGGAGGGAGGGAGAAGCAGACTCCCCGCTGACCAGAGAGCCCGACATGGGGCTTGATCCCACGACCCTGAGATCATGAGCTAAGCCAAAGGCAGACACTTATTCAACTGAGCCATCCAGGCGCCCCATTTAATGATTTTCTATTAACTAGCAGATAAAAGTTTTCCGTAACCTACAGCGACCAAACTTTCCAGCTTTATCTCATCCCTCTCCCACCTGTTCAATGACTTGGTCCCACTGGATATTTTACAGCACCTGAACATGCACTTTTGTGCCTGCACCAGAATGCTTGCTCCTGCAATTTTGATAACTCTTCCCGTGGTCAGGTCAGTGCCCTAAACATATCAAGGGCTCTCTAAAGGCTTATCATGTGAATGAGTAAAGCAACAAATGTTGCTCTGACTGGGTGTATTTACTTCTGTGAGGGGACAAGAACAGGCAAAAACAGGAGTAGATAAGAAAAACAGATTCTGTAGACAGTGGTGAGAACATCAAAACAGTGGTGAACAGAGAAGGGAGCCTTGAAAGAGGGGTGTCGATGGAAAGAGAAATAAAGACCCCGAGAAACGGAGAAGTTTTGCAAAAGAGAAAGGGAACAATGGAATGAAAATAAGTGAGGCTATTGCAATCTGTTCCAATTCTTAATATACAGATAATTCCTGTCCTTAGTAGCTCTCCATTAATCAAACTCTTGATCATTCAGAACACTCCCTACCTTTACCAGGATGGTAATACAACTTTGCTCTTCTGATGGGATGTATGTATAGCATCTTGCTCTCAAATGTGATTTTTTTCAAGTCAACATTTGAAGTTGGATTTGATATAATCATTTAATTGGGCATTGATTCATCTACACAGAACTCATTACTGAAGTCTTCAATTTCACCAACAAAATCCCCTTCCAAATCATCTTTTATCAAGAAGCTGCAAGTCCAAGTGCTCTGAAAACTTTGCCAAATAAAAAGCTTTTAGGTTTCTAGTGCTGGCTGGACACAAACCCGTGGAAGAGTGTTGAAGAATAATGCATGCCAAATGCCAGATATGATTGCTTTTCGCATAATTAATGTCATTCTTGCTGTTCGAGTACCATTCCCATCCTCTAATAATTTCCATTAATAGAGGAAGTTTCTGCAATAATTTTTGCATCCTGAACAACCACCGTGGCTTCTATAGACCTTTTAATCAAAATAATGGCAATGAGTGAAAAGGCGATGGTTAGAGATATTACTATAATCCTGAGTTGCATTTGCTTCATCATTGTTTTCAATCCCCAAAAACTGTCCAAAGAGCTCATCGTGTTATTATGTCAATTAGACCTTGGCGCTTTGATTTCAATAGCACTGAACTATATGAATTTATACCACGAAGGGAAAAGTATATAAAGTGAGGATATTGGGCATCCATTTAGCTCCCAAAATGTGAAAAGGGAGTGTTTTTAAAAACGCAACAACAAAAGATGAGCAGATGCAAATAGAAGCTCAAGTCCTGTAAAATATGATAATTGTATAATACTTCAAGCTAAAGCTTCCAGTAGCGGAAGTGATAGACCAGCTGCAAATCATACCCCCTAAACCTGCCAATTCACACTGATTTTTATTATGATGTTGCAAAATCAAGAACTCTGCTCAGGATATAAAATTATGCAAATATACCGAGAGCAACAACAACAACAAAAATCAGCCCAAGTTTCTTATACGAGCCCTAACGGCACAGCAGCCATCTTCCACACCAGGGAGGGGCACCAGAGCCGTGGCTAACGGGTTCTAGAAAACCCAGCCTGGACTTACCCTCTAAGCTGAATACTGATGTGTGGATGAGGAAGTTTGGGCACAAGGGGACCAGTGTTGAGTCTCCCCTCTCTCCCTGAGCTGGTTTGCAAATCTTGAGTCTCTAGCCAAGCCTCATTCTTCTCTGCCCAAGATGCTTTGAAAACACTTCCCCTGAGTGACACCTAACCTCACTGGGCCTTGTCTGTGAAGCCCACCCAGGGGGGAGCTCATGACGTCACTTGAGTGGGATGCCTTGCTCTGGACAGTGACCTGGGGGTGACGTGGTGGCATCAGGTCTGGAGACGGGGTTTGGTGACCTGATTAAAGCTCGTGAGCCAGGTCACTACTTTCCTGGGAAGATAGCGCAGAAACAATGCTTGTGCATGGGTTTCAATAGCCACTGTGAAAATAAAAAACAGCTGGTCATCGACTGTAACAGCTGTGCTTCCACTTGGTAGAAAATCTGGTGGGGATGCAGGCGAGGACGGGGCCATGAGCACAGGCTGGCTTCGGGGCTTGGATGCATGGGCACCCAACCATGCAGCTGGAAGGACACGCACAGGCATAAGGCCAGCCCCTAAGGGGTCCACACCAATTTGCAAGCTATCTGTCATTTCTAAAATGTGCTCACTGTCTCGTTCCTACATACATGTAGGATGGATGATATGTCATCACATAGGATTCTCATAAAGGATGTTGCGATGATCAAAGTCTGTGCTCCTATATCATCTGACACATCCATGCCACTCCTTGACCAGGAAAAAGCAGGTGTTGCAAATTCCTTGTAAGTCAATTTTGTTCAAAGAGAGAAGCAGAACTGGAAGATGATCCTAAAGGCCACCACTGCTCCTACAGTGCTCCAGGTCCCTCCTTCCTGACCGAAAACACACTTGCCTGCAGAGAGTTCTAACCAGACACACAGCAGCGTGGTCTCTGGCCTGCACATGGAAAGGACACTAAGGTTAGGAGCTTACTCCAGACAAGGCTGGCTGGGCTCAATTCTCATCACCCACCCACTGGGTAACCTTGAGCAAGGTCACTTCTGAGCCGCGGTCTTCTCACCTCATTAATCTCGGTTTTCATTATGAATGTGGTTAATAATAGTACCTACCTCGGATGGTTGCGATGTGGATTAAATGATCTGATGCATGTCAACTACAAAGTATGCATCACACATGTAGGGTATACTTATATGTCCAGTGAATCTGAGTTGTTGGTAATGCTGTTGCAGTCATATGGAATCTGATTCTTCTTCTACTATGGAAAATGCCTGGAGAGAATTTTTCCCTGTTCTGTATACTTTCTTTCTTTCTTTTTTAAAAAGATTTTATTTATTTGACAGAGATCACAAGTAGGCAGAGAGGCAAGTGGAGGGGGGGGGAGGGGCGGGGAAGCAGGCTCCCCGCTGAGCAGGGATCCCGACGTGGGGCTTGATCCCAGGACCCTGGGATCATGACCTGAGCTGAAGGCAGAGGCTTTAACCCACTGAGCTGCCCAGGCGCCCCTGTAGAGTTTATTTCTATGAATCTCTGCCTAACCCTGGCTAAGCCAATGGAAGGTTCTTCAGTGATACTGTTCTAAAAACAGTCCTGGGGAAGAGAGGGAAGAGACAAAAACCGAAGAGGGTGGGGATGGGAGGAGAGGAAAAGAGAGGAGAGCAGAGGACGGTGGGTGGGTTTGAGGAAGGGGGGAGAGAGCATTGGATAGAAAAGGAGGAAGGGAAAGAAAGAAGGAGAAGGGAGAGAGAATTCTTACTTTCTCTCATAAAAGAGCCAATTGTCTGTGCTTTTTACATACAGGATGAATGGCTGGAATGATATGACCTATTAAAAGATGACGTATGTATTCCTATGTCTCTCTGTGCACTCACGTATGCATGTGCCTGTATGTGTGATGTGTGCATGTGGATATGGATTTTTGCAGACATACACACACACAACCACCTTACAGCGGTCCATAGAAACTATTCAATGCCTAGAATGAAGCTTAAATTCCCGGACGTGACATCTCCAGCTTTCCCGGTTTACTGTGGTCATCATCGTTGTCATCCTACCTCCCACCCCTCATCTTTGCAGCCCTGTTTCCTGCCACTTCACCCCGAAGATGCCTTCCCAACCATCGGTCCTTTCCTGACCCCCAAGCACCTGCACACCTTCTTGTCCTGCCCAGCTCCTCCTTTGCCCTTCCCATCACCACCCTGGCAACCTCTTCCTACAGAACTAGTCACTTCCTATTTTCTGAGAGCCTAGAGTATATCTTTTACATACTTACTTAGAGTGTTATCTTATCACGATCTTTTATAATGGTATTTATTAACATTTGTTGTCCAGCATCTTTCATGCTCAGTAAATGCTGTATGATTATAAGAATGAACCATTTAAATGAAAAAAGTAATCTTGAAGGTGAGATATAACGCAGGCAAGCAGAAAAAACACATAATCCTAAACTAACCAGAAAAAACAAACTCAAATTAACCTAGTTGGCCTACCTCAAGAGGCTATTCACAACCGAATACAGTGGAACATTAATTCCACTGCATGGAGTGAAGTCAAGAAACAATATCAATATCATTGTGATTTAGACATTTAAGAGTGCATGTGAAGTGTGCATTTTATTACATTATTGAACAGTTTGGGATCAAACATAAGTACCAGTATCCCTGAGACTGAGTGGGGAGCACAGAACAGCTGGTTCCTTTCCCAGGCAGAAGGGTCTCTGTGCACAGGTAGGAAGTGAGCCCACCTTCACCTGCTGACCTCAGTCATTCTGTTAGAAGTCTGACCACACCCTTTCGGTGGCTTTTCCTAAGAGTAGATCCCAGGTTTAGAACCTCATTGTGGTCGAAGGCCCTAGAGGCTTTTCTTTCAGAGAAGCCAAGATTCAGAGCCTGAAGGGAAGCATCCTAGAGCAGGAAGTCAGCAGACAGGAGAAAGAAAAAGAAAAAAATGAAAAGAAATCCACACTCTAGGTAAAGAAACAAAATCCCAACTTTGGCAGCTAAGCATTTGAAATGCTAGTTGAATGCCATTTAGATGACTTCCCATATTTCCGAAGAAAAATGTTTACCTACTTAATTGAGGGAGTACTCATTGTGCCCTAGTACAGTATGAAGGTTGAGCAGAAATCAGCACCTATTTGTTACCTATACTGCTTTTTACTGTTTCTGTGGGCTCAGTTGGGGAATCGTGAGGTGATTTATAAACTTCAGTCTAATTCTTCTAACATCTCTCAGATGTAGGCAAAAGGGTAAACAGGGATCTTGACTCATCAATGTAATGAAATTAAGAAAGTGAAAATTTAGGATGAATTTTATAAGGAACTTACTATGGTGTAATCCATTAGGATGAAGGATAATTTCCCAAGGGGGGGTGTTGATCTGTATGTTAGAAAATGTATAACGCCATTCATAATGTATTTGTGACAGACGTAATGCCATGTCCCTCTATAAATCAGATTTGCCTTCTGTGCAAAGCCCTAGAGTCCTTCCTACTGAAGGTGATCCTCATGGGCACTGACCTGAGAGGATTTAAAATCCAAAGGGCCCAATTACTAAAAATCCTCCATCCTATAATTGGACTTTGGTATGGAAAATAACACCAGTATTAATCCAAGTCACTTGGAAGGAAGTAGAGTTTCATCTCCCAATTCTGCCAACTGGTCCAACACAGTGTAGGGGATGGGTCTCTTTGAGCATCTTCCCCAAGGGCCATGAGAAACTTACTTTTACTCTGCAGACGGTAAAATGACATAAATTATGCGAGCAATCCACAAATGAGTTACTGACCATATGAGGAACACTAAATGTAAGCTTTGGAATTTCACAGGGGAAACATCATTTTCAATTTGAGGGTCATCCACTGGGAGCAACTCATTCAAACAAAGGACGAGTAGAACCATTTGTCCTTAAGAACAGAGACCAGAGACCATAACACAAAGAGCAGCAAAATGCGAATGGGAGCAGAAGAACTCAATGCTTTGGAAAGAGTAGGCATGGAGGCCTTTTCATGCCATTCCTTAAAAGAGAGGAGCATGTGGTTTGAAAGTTAACCAAGTCTTTAAAAAAAAAAAAATCATTTCAGTATGCAATATTTTCAATGGTGCAAGCTCAGTTACCAGCCACCACACCGCTCTACCTAGCCTAGACATTCTTACTCAATGGGAAGTCAAGTACTGGTCATAGCAAATACCTTTAAAAATCCCCAATTCATGATATTCATGAAAAGCAAACTTCAAGAACCTATTAAAAAAAAGAACAATCTTATTAAAGTTTTTTTAGGCCCACTCCAATTTTCATTAGGCTTGTTGCCAAGTTTTTATTAGATTCATCCTGATTGCTCCTCAACGTACCCTCATGGTTTAACACAATACAGCACGGTGGGGTATGTTTACCATCAGAAGGGATAACATACCAGGAAATGCAATTTGGGCTAAAATTCTCTACAGCAAAAGCCCCAAAGAAAAATGACCCAACACAGCAATGTGTTTCTAATGACTAATTTCTGAGTCATGGAACTCAGGGATCTTGAAAGCATGGAAACCTGGCTTGCCTGAGGAGTTATAGCAAAGAAAGGGGGGCCAGAGCTACCTGGTACAAAAGAGGTAATTGTAGAGGTAGTGGAGTGGACTTATCTGTCTTTAGGGATGGGAAACCTTTCACTGGGTAATGTCTTCAATCTCTTGTTCTTTTTTTTTTTTTTTTTTTTTTTTTTTTTTATTTGTCAGAGAGAGAGAGAGAGTGCACAAGTAGGGGGAACAGCAGAGGCGGAGGGAGAAGCAGGCTCTTTGCTGAGCAGGGAGCAGGAGGTGGGATTCAATTCCAGGACCCTGGGATCATTCCCAAGGAGAAGGCAGACATCCCACTGACTGAGCCATTCAAGCATCCCCAATCTCTTGTTCTTTTAAATACCATGAATTAAAGAGACCCATTAAATCAGGTCCCGTGTCAGTACTTTCAGAGACTTCAGAAGCAAATATATTTCTTTTTATTCTACACATATCACAATAATGGTAGTAGTATTGTATGACCAGAATGCCAATATTCAGTTTGAGCAGAATATTCACTTACAAGTTGCAATGAATCACACTGGCCATGCTTTGTGTAACCAGTAAGAGTTGAGAGCTACTGTTAGTCATATCTCAAAGGATAGTTTAGTTCTGAACTTTCTTATGACATCTTTAGGCATGGAAAAATTACCCCAGTAAGGAGGCTGAGACTATGACTTTGCCCCTTTCTCTTCTTGTTGATGGGGGACAATTCCGAGGGACACTTACACAAGTGTGAAAGCGCGTGTGAAAGGAAGGGCAAGGCTTAGATGTGTGCGATGTGCATGATCAGTGGCTGTGACAACTTCCTCTTTCTATCACCCATGGAATTTAGAGGTGGCTGCCTTCCATGGTGCTGCCTGTAGTAACATCTGAAGTAAGCAGAGCAAATGTGATTACCAGGGTCATATGTCTGGATGTTAGCCATGGAGCTAGGAAATAATGCATGGCGGAACTCTGTTCTCCTCTGCAGAGCAGAAAACTCATGTGTCACAATTATGAACAAATCTGTCTCTGGAATGGCTTCTGGCATTAAGAGTCTGGAGTGAAATCTTAGGTCCTCACTCTTGAAAATCATTTGCCTTGGTTTGGGCCTTAGAAAGAACAGAGCAAGCTACACACATTGCCAACCCTTTATACTCTTTCCTGAGCAAGAGTATGATGCATTCTTTGTGCATCTTAGAAAATCAGAAATAACAGTCATCAGGGAGGAATGTTAAGTAGCAGACTTAGTAATTTTGCTCCTAAAGATTCATGCAGTTTGGAACAGGTGACCTCTCTGCTTTGTTCCCTCCCCGCCCTGCTTGTTCCCCTGGCTCCAGCCATACTGGTTCCTCACTGCTGTTCCTTCTTGCCCCGCACCTTGCTCATGGCTTTCCTACTCACATTGCCTTCTTCTCTAGCTCCAGATGGCCAGCCACATGCTTTCGTCCCACACTTTGTGTTCCTTCTTAAGTGTCCCCTCTTCAGAGAAGCTTTCCCTGACTGCCATATTGCAGACAGAACACGTCATACAGCTACTTGTTCTAGCCCCTGAGTACAGCTGTATATTTCTTTGCAGAAATATTCATGGCGCGATACTGACTCTTCACTTATTGTCTCTCTCTCCTCAAAAACGTAAGCATCATGAGGACAGGGACTTTGTTGGCTCTCCTCATTGCCTAGACCAGTGCTTAGAAGACAATCAATAAATCAGTATCTGTGGGGCGCCTGGGTGACTCATTCAGTTGTGTGTCCGACTCCTGGTTTCGGGTCAAGTTGGGATCTCAAAGTCCTGGGATCGAGCCCTGTGTGGGACTCTGCACTCAGGTCGGAATCTGCTGGAGATCATCTCCCTCTCATTCTCCCTCTGCTCCTCCCCCTGCTCACTTGTGCGCACACACTCTCTCTCTCCAATAAATAAACAAAACCTTTAAATCAATATTTGCTTAAGTGAACTAGTTAAAAGTCACTTTTCTACACATTCATTTCTTCTCTTGTTACCTTCCTTTTTCTTTGTTCTCTTTCCATTTTTTCTTTTTTCCTTCTCTTTCCAAACGATAAATGGACAGAGCGTCCCAATGTAAAAGTCTTTGTAAATGCCTTTTAGATGTCTGTTAGAAGTGCCTAGTTGTCTAGTGATTCTTTTTTTTTTTTTTTTGTCTCAGAACGTTCGACATCGAAATCTTTGTCTTCTTTTAATTTTAGTATTTATTTTCTTAAATTTGAAAATGATCCAGGTCACCTGGGAATGACTTAATTAACTGTTACATTTTGTTATTGATTTTTAAATTGGGTGATGAATGATCTTTTTTAAAATGTATATTTTTAAGTTAACCTGGAAACTTAGGTTTCTTGGCCATAAGTGTAATTCCTGGCCATAAGTGTAATTCTTACGTATGATAAAAGGTGATGGGGTAAAGTAGCGCGACAAGTCGGGAAGGTGATGAAAATGGATTTTTATTTCCAACATTCATTATTTTGAATTAACCTACGAAAACTTTTACACACAAAGATCTGGTGACAAGGAGAATAAAATAAGCCACTTAAAGCTCTGTTTAGAGCATGGACTTCATTTATTTGTCTTCTGTCACCAAAGTATAAAACAGCATATCCAGGCACTGGAGTGTTCCTCACACTTCAGTCTCGCTGCTGAATTGTTTTATTTATGATTGTTACTTTCCCTCCGCCTTCCTTTGGGAGAAGAGAATACAAAAATTAAAATGTATAAATTCAAAATATCCACATCTTAAAGAGAATATGTCTAATATTTTCCTTGAGTGAAAAAAGAGGGATGGACGTATTTTGCTTTCCTTTCTTTGCAGTGAAAGTTGAAACAGTGATTTTGTGTTATTATAACACTCATCATTTCTCTCTCTAATTTGGATGGTTTTTAATAAAGCTCCATTGATTCCACTGAAAGGAATTCCTCCTGGCAAAAGCAGAACACACACACTGATTGCTAAATATGCAGCAATTATCATATTCAGCAGCACACTTTAATATCTTATTTATAGATGTATCTATCTGTAATTTGCTTTAATTAAGTTGCATTGATTTTAATGACAGGAGCGATCCTCAGACAAGGGGCTGGTGTCATACGCTCCTATGAGTCTTGGTCTATCAATCACTCTCTAAGATGTGGTCCTGAGCCTCTGTGATCTTCTTTAGGCTCCCGGCAAGCCAATCCCAAGTAAGTGAGATTTCAGAGAAAGTCTCAAAGCGTTGACACGTCAGAATTTATCCTACTGATCAAAGGACAGTAAGAATGGAATGGTGGAATGAAAGTGGCAACTGAACTTGAAAATTGCCTCCCTCAAGTAGAGTGTCCTCACCAGCCCTACCTCACTTTATTGCCACAACCACTTTCAGGTGTGGCTAGCAACAGCATTTTGCCACTCCAGAAACTCAGCCTTTTTTTTTTTTTTTCCCTTCTCCCTGCATTTTCAATAACACCAGACAGCTCTCAGAAGGATCCTGGGTATTTCTGAATTCTTGCTTATTTCCCACACCCCCTCCTGGTGAAAGTTCTGGAAAAACTGGAAGCTAGAACAACAGTTTGCCTTTCACAACACCCATGCTCCAAAGCGAAGGGACTCGCTGACTTAACACAGCACAAAGCAACACGAAGATAGCAAGTATATTTTTAAAGGCTCTAAAATATTATTCATCATGACCAAAAATGATTTCTCTTTTTTTTTTAATGGATGAAGAAGTAAGCACTGCGTCTATAAATCTTTGCACCTCAGAAGGTGCCAACATTAATTTTGTATAAATTATCCGTGTTAGAATGCCAAGGCATGATCACAAAGGAAAGCACAGGAGACAGTTATGCCAGTGCATTCACAGATTCTGGTCACCATTTTTCACTCACTGATTATTGCTACAAGTGTTGATTAATAGTGGTGCTCACGCTGCTAGAATGCATTTCCCTGGAGGCGAAGAAAACATTCAAGAAAAAAAAAAAAAAAAAACCAGAAAGAAGGAAAGATAATAATCAACCCATCCTTCCGCTTCTCCGTAATAACCCCGTGGAGGGTGTGCAAATCATGGCTCCTGATGATGATCTCTGTTAGCAGCTTCTGAGCCATTTCACTAAAAAGATCATCCATATGCATCAGATCACCGATTTGTCAATCAGTTTATAAGGCAATTAAATGCTCCCTGATCTCCCCTGCTTCCCCCTTTGGGAAAGGATAAAGTGATGTAAACAGCAGGGATTCCGAGAGCAGTGTGAGGACATCTCATACCCGGTCCCTCTCCTGTGTCTTTGTGTCCTGTCTGAATTCTGGGAGAAAGCTTCCATGACGATAATGTGCAAGACCGGAATTTACCAAGGCTGATTAGCTTAGGACTTATTTTTCTCTCATCAGTAATGCCATACCTCTTTTCCACGGAGGGAAACTAATGAATTGGATTTAGAGAGCGAGAACACTTCTTAATAAATGCAATATGACAGGAGATAGGAAAAACAAAGATGAGACTACCACAGGGGAGGCTGGTATGACCAGGCGGTGCTCTTTTGGACTCTGTTCAGACTTTAGCCGGACGAGCGATGGATCTTGAAGGCTATCAGTTTCCCTTTGTCCAGTTCAATACCATCATTTCCTGCCTCATGTGTCTCTCCCTGGGTGGCTTTTCTCGTCCTTTCTGTGATGTGTTTTTGTTCTTCTCTTAATTGTCTCTAATGAGGGGCAGACAAGGGACGGCTACATTCACAGTTCCCCTCTCAATTTAAGTGGAAAGACTAATTAGTATAAATTATGGCAAAAGAACTCGAGTCCCATAAGTTGGAAGAAGAAAAGGAAGAGAATTTACAGTATTATGTCTTCTTGCGCCGAATACGTGATTTATGCAATCTTTCACATGGAATCAGGTTTAAGTTCATCTTGGATTTCCGTAAATTCTTTTTCGCTGGCCATGGTCAACATCAATATTGAAATCTCACCTTTGGATCATTAATCCTTCTACTTTGACATCTCATCCTTCACCCACCTCCATCCTGGCACTTTGCTAGTGATCCTGCACTCTGTAATGACTTTATGGTCCTTTTCCAGGTGACTCATGCCTCTGACTTACAGCCTTTCTTTCTCCCCGACTTTATCCAGGATGGGTCTCTGTGTGGCCAACTGAGAAGACCTTTTTCTTTGCTCTGTCTCTCAGTAGAAGTACAGGAAACACCTTGTTGGCGATTATGGAAGAAAGGGTCAATTCAGCTCTCATCCCTCTAGCCACCCAGGGGACAGGGACTTTTGGAGCCACCATGAATCCCTATCTTGACTCTAGCTCTCATTCTTTGGGAAACTCCAATAGTTCTTAAGGAGTTAAACATCACCTTTTGTAAGGAGGAAAGAGAAGTTCAGAGATTAGAACAAAAACAAACAAACAAACCCCCCCTACCTAAATCTGGTGAGACACTTTCAAACTTTGGGTCATATGACCTGGGTTCAAGCTAATGATATGATTGTCAGCAATCATGTAACTTTTCTGAGCCTCAGTTTTCTCATCTGTAAAATGGGTTCCTATCTTCATTGAAGTGCTTAGGTGAAATGAGCATGAAAATGGCTTTCAAAATACATGGTGTATATAAAGTATCAAATATATATATGATATTACCATGAAGACAACCCACCCCACTGAATGGGCAAAAAAAGACCCCCAAGACCACGTTGTTGCTTAGGTGATCACAAAGCTGCCTTATTCTCACTCTAGTATCTTGTGTTATTTGGTCATCTCTAGCATGCCCAAATGCAGACAGAAGCTAGGCACCGAGACTACAGAGCAAGTGGAGGAAAAAAAAAACCCGGAAAGGCTCCCGCAGATCGGCAGCCTCAGAGGCAAGCATGCCCTTGTCATCTCAGATCAGTGCTTCCATTTGGAATCCCCTCAGAGGGGAAGCTGCTCTATGAAGACAGCAAATCTCTTGATGGTTGTATCAACAGAAGCTCCATCCTTAGCCATGGCACTAACCAGAGCATGCTGCATTCCAGAAGGAAGCAGACAAAGCAGAAAAGGGAGATATAAGAACAAGGAGAAAGTAATAAATTGATAAAAATGTCTAAACCATTTTATTTATTATTATTATTTTTTATTTTTTGTCTAAACCATTTTATAGCAACCACAAAATCCTTATTTTTGTGACAACTGAACAGCCTACTGCAAAGCAGCATTACACATGAATGAAATCAATGCCTTTGGGATGCTGGTGCCTGCTCCTCGTCCCAACGTCCTCAAATCTTGTTATCCCTCTTGTGGGTGGGTGTGAGTAACAAAATACACATCTCAAGCACATCTTTTCTCCCAAACTCTACTAGCAACTTAAATGTGGCCGAGAATTCAGTTTAATATTTAACAAGTTGCAGCTGTAAGGTTAGATTGTACAGTAATCTCTTTCCATATGCTCTCGCATGCCATTCTCTTGCATCTAGTGCTGGAAATGTGCATACCCTACGGACAACATTTCTTAGTCTTCACGGCCCTGTTGGGTGGCACCTTCTTTGCCTGCTTATACCAAGTTGGCAGTTGGTAGAGTTTCTCTGTGATCTGGTATTATCTTTCACTCATGCTACCAGATGGATACCAGATGGGTAATTGTAGCCAGTGCCTCAGCCTCAAGTCCACACCAGAGCCCATGGGCATGGACCTGTCAGTGAGCTGACTCGAAGATGTTGCTTCAAAGAAATACTCCTTAAAACTGTATGCATCTGTTCCCTACGCTAATGATCCTTAAGGAAAAAAAAAGTAATAAAGAAAGGAAAGAATCTTGTAGACAAGGTTCTCTTGAACTAGATGTTACATCTGAAAGAAGGGAAAATAACCAGAAAGGGCCTGTGAATATCAAACTCATTTCTAGCTAATGGCACCTCTAAAAAGCCACCAACTCAACTAGCCACGTCAGTAGAGAAAATGAAGGATAATCAGTATATTCCTTGTTGGTGATATCTGCACAATATAGACTCTCAATTCCAGGAGGGCAGCTTCTACATGACATGTTCTGACGTAAAGAATGAGAAGAAAAAGAAGAGAAATCTAAGGGGTTGAAAGGCCTTAGTGATTCCTAGGGAAGAACATGGAGTAGAGATAAAAAGAAATGCACAAAATGGGAAAGACCTATAGTAAGAACTCATCCCTAATATGTTTCTGTTAAACTGATGCCTCGGTTGTCACTTAAGACAAATTACATTTAAAAAAATATCCTAACAGATCAGCTGGTTGTTTCAAGTGTGTATTTCAGCAGTTCATTATGAAAGTTTATTTTCTAAATTAACTACAAATAAAGTGAAGTCTTCCAACCATTCACTCACACAATGCTGTCAGTGATTTTTTTTTTTTTTTCAGCAGACATCAAAGCATATCCCCTCTCCATGCCTGGCTCTCTTCAAGCAGAAGTTATCATAAACAGGTTATGTGTTCCCTTAGGTTACTATGGAAACACTTTTCTTTTCAGGTCATCCACTTACAAAGGTAACATTTGCATTAAAATATGTTGGAAGTTAATTTTTTTGAATACTCAAGTGGGGTCATGCCATCACATCCAGATCTATTATTTTTAAATACGTGGACATACATTGATTTAATCTATAAAAAGACTTGAACGAGGTGCTCACCTTATAGGTGTAATTGCCTGCATGTCAGGTAGCTACTTGGACCATTGTAAAAGACACTAACCAAATTCATTTTTGTTGCAAAAGAAAATGTGACAGTGACCCACTAGCTGGCATTCCTCATTATGTTAATGTGTTGAATATTTAAATTGTGTCAGCTCTGACACAGAGAGAAGAGGCTGGAGATGAGATTATTAGACGACCATGCCTCAGTTTACCCATTTGGGCCATCAAGATTTCAATTTGGCAAACATTTGTCTAAGGGCATCAAAGTGCTCAGACTGGGCACATTGTAGACATGAAACGTGCAGAAGCTCTCAACTAAGTTGTGTGATGGCACCAGCAGGATGTGACTGTTTTACTTCCTGGTGGCAGAAAAGGAGTGGCAGGAAAGCCCCGACAGAAGAAGGGTGATGTGGTTGGAGCAGCTTGGGGAAGACCATGCAAAGGAGATTACTGTGATGGTGTAGATACACAGAGTGTGGGTATACACTAACACATGGCATAATCCTGGGGGTTACCCATCAGGATCACTCATGTAGACCACTTATTGATGCTCATAGATGGATATTTATGTCGAACTCTGTCCGAGTAAGAATCTCTGTGCGCTGTGGACCGTGAGGAATTTCTCCTCGAAAGCCACCAATCCATCTCTGACCGTATCATGCAGTCATCAACAGCTTGAGAAAGGCAGTGAGACGAAGCCTATGCTCTAGATAGAGTAGAGGACCGTAGACTTCACCTCCAGGGAAACTTGTGTGTTACTCCTAAGATGCGTACAGAAGTGTCTTGATCCTCCTCCTTTTCCCCAGAGAGACCCAGAGACAGGGTGCACAATTCAACAAGTATTTATCAAATGGGCAAACGGAGGCACGGTCATCTACTATATATATCAAGCATTTCTCCACAAGAACAGCATAAATGGGATGCCAGAAGTGGCAAGAATCACGTAGAGGGGGAGGTTGCAACAGACTGTGATACAGGGTATGCACCTGCCCTTCCACACTGAAGCAGAAGCAGCGGGGGGGGGGGGGGGTGTCTCAGGGCTGATCGCCATAAGGTTTTCTATGGCAGAAGAGAAGTGAGTAGCCCTATCTTTAACTTCCCTAATCAGTTATTACCACAATTTGGTCACTATCACCAATCAAAACTGAAACATTAATGACTTGTTTTATCAGTATCCCCAAACCATTGTCCACCCATATAAAAGAAGTAAGAGCTAGGCTCTTTTGTCCTTTCCTGACTTTGGTCAAATGCTACAGAATCAAAAGCCTTATTGTAGTCAAAATGTTTTCCTATCTTTTTCCTTTTGGAGGCCAGATAGTCTTCTAGAAAAAGATGGTAGGATGTACTGATAGAATCCGTGCTAACCAATGCTCCTTGTCTCTCTGCAATGTGTGTGTGTGTGTGAGTGTATGTGTGTGTTTATGTTTCCAGATAGATGGTTTAATTATCTGCTCCATTATCTTAGTATCAAGCATATTTATCAATAAGAAATGAATGCCATCCTGGGAGCTGATTTGTTCAAGGTAACTTTCATTGTAGTGATATTTGCATGTCTGATGATGGTTCTACACTTGTGCTGTCTTATGTGTAGCTACATATCTCTCATTTGACTTCTCGACCATATTGAAAGCCAAATAGATCCTCAGTGGCCACATGTGTCCCTGACTTGAATTTTCCTGGAAAGGGATGTAGACATATGAGTACAAGAAACATTTACAATTACTTTTCAGTCATTACTCATTATTGATGAAGATCAGTCTCCCTTAGTTCATACTACACCCAGAAGCTATCTCTCAACAGTAGTGAATAAAGGCAGCAATGTTGCCCTTTAGGTGTTGTATACCTCTGGAGTTTTAAACTAGACAAAACTACAATAATCATTAAGGATAAAGCAGTAAGCAGAAGTTCAGTAATAATCTTGTAAATTTAAAACTTTTCCATGTCGTCCAATTGAGCATCTTGCAGGATTTTCCTCACAAGAATTAAAAAGGTAGTAATATGGGATGTGGCATGTGTCAAGTTTGTTTCCTAGTTAAAAATGGAAATATGGCTGGCCAATAAGTGCTGTAAACAGGAGCTGGGTAATTTGACATCAAAGTTGAACTTGCTATCAAAAAGAATCTCACTTAGGGTACTGAAGGCTGTGAGATCCTGCAGACTTTCTGACTGGCATGTTTCTGGGTGCATAAAATTACCAACCTTTAAGGACAGGAGGCCATCAAAGTCAAGCACTTTTTAGAGAACTTCACCTTGCCATATTGGAATGAACTTTGAATCCACCACCACTTCTAGCTTTGAGGTCAAGGTTGTGTCACCACCAGATAGAAGGGTAGCAACTGAATGGGAAAGACCAGTGACAGCCACCTAAGGGTATAGGAGTCCACCCCCACAAACCTACAACCAACACCCAAGTGTAGTTAGGAGTACAAAGTGGGACAGAGGTAAGAAGGGTCTGAGAGGAAAGGTGAGATTAGACCAAACTAAACAGAATCTATGTTCAAGATTGTCCATGATAGGATGGCAAGCACTTGGAATCAAATTGAAATGGGTGACCAACCCAGGGCAGAGAATTCCAATGAGAACTCCTTCTTTAAGGTGCTAGGGGTACCGGAGGTATCAGCCTCCATGGAAGTCTGACTCTCATGAGCAGATGGAGCCCCAGACCAGGAGAGACAGGAGATCATAAAAATCAAAATAGGACTCGTTTGATTCTAAGAAAACTTTTGAAAAAGGATCCCACAGATTTTCCTTCACTTTCCCAGGATGGGCACAGATCATAAACCTATAGGAACCCAAGTAATCATAATTGCAGGGGTCAAGGACCTGGGGGCAGGGAGTCAGCCCTGTTCTTTTTGAAATTCTCATTAAGATGAAGTTGTCACTCAAAATGGAGAGTGACTATCAGTTTGATGTGAGAAAAAACAAGCCTTCAGTAATGCTGGGACTCATGCGCACTGTTGTAAACCCATAGTGAGAATTTTCTGCTCTACTATAAATATGATTCTGTTATTAGACTATCATCCATATTACAGACCTCAGACTAGGAATTAATAAAGTCATGCACTCAGTGTATCTATGTCCTTGACAGGAATTTTACTTTTCATTTTAAGAAATTATAACAATACAGCTTGATAGAGGTAGAAAGATTTTTATATATTCAGAGGTAACTGCATATATATATATAGCCCTTACAATTACATTATAATTATTTTTTACATCTTCAGTGTAAACAAGAAAACCTACAATTTGACCCTCTGAATTTCTGTGGGCCTTTCAGCTTAGCCCTACTGAAGTTACACTGATGGGTGACCAGAAAGCCGGCTCTCTTGCTGCATTTTGCAGGCTTTCCTTGGAATGGCAAGGAAACCAATTTGGAATTTTTACACCATGTCTCACTTTTGTAGGCCCATTTAAAGCAAAATTAGGAGTTAGTGTAGGAATGGGAAAAAGCCATCGTATTTTCCAGTCATCCCACTAGATATGCCTTGTTTTACTGAGTGTGAATAAGTGAAAGCAGCAGCTAGAAAAATGGCTTTTGTGATGCAATAAAACTGTCCCAGAGTTTGTTATGATTCATCATGAAGAAATTCCTTCTTAAAGGGAAGCTAAGCGTTAAAATGCATATTGAATTCTGGACTCGGTGACAATGTCAGTGAGCCCAGGACATTTACCGCTGCTCTCCCAGATTCCACTGAAAAGTTCCGCAGCACCCACGGTAGGTCAAACATGAACCGAAACTAGGTACTGCTCAAAAGGGTGCCCCAGACCAAGCTGAAAGGGGGACATGGTGCGCACTCACAACCAGTCTTGCTGGGGAGCTGGCAAAGGACGCTGCAACGCCCCTTGGCCATGATTTCAGAGAAACCAACTGAGAAACTAAGCAGAAGCCAAGTTCTCTGCCAGGTGGTGCATGGGATCTGGGTTCCCTTCCTGTCTTTTCAAGCTACCAAAAGTCTAAATGGGAGGCATCGCTTTCTATAAGCCAGGCCTGTTGTGGAGCTATGAGAGGACTTCTCCACAAAGAGTTAGCTGGGAGGACAAGAGAACCAAGGAGACTGCCACCATCTTGTCTAAGGAACATTGATGCTTTCAAGTAAGGAAACAGAAACAAATCAACACAAAACTGTTAACAGAAAGGACTCAATAAGTCCTTTTGGCAAAATGAATGAAAAGAGACCAATGGCTAGAATAATTCGGGTGAAAATTTTGAATATCATGAATACAGAGAGAATCCCAGATGATCCAGATAAGGGAAACAGGTCACTTACAAAGAAGAAAAATCAGGTCGGCCTCAGAGTTCTTCTTCCCTGATATTAAAAACCAAAAGACAATGGGATGTCTGGGGAAAAATCCTTGGGAAGAAGGTATGTCATTCATTTAACAAATATTTATTATATACCTCAAAGCTCCAGGCATTGTTGTAAGTATTGAGATTTATACATGAAGGATACTATCAGATTTCAAGGATTTAGAAATATACTAACTCTATGTCCTTCCTGAAGTGAAATTACTCAGAAAGGTAAGCCTGTTAACAGTGAGATGAATCAAGATAAAGAACTCTGTGCTGGAGATGTTTTAGCAAAGAGGGGCTGGCATTAGACACAAAATGTAATCCCTGGATGATATAAAACATGCCACATAAAAAATATTAAAAGAGAAGAAACATTCTTCTTTAAAGACTGGATCTAAAACAGCACAGGTTTAAAGTGTGAGGGTAGGTAGTGATGACATATAACCATGTCACTTTGTTCCTTTCACATGGAAGGAACTCAACAGAGATGATTTCATTTTTGATGTTGATAGAGAAAACAGGATAAAGAATGTTTTTGTAAAGTCCATACGAGGGAAATTACCAAATAAAATAATCAAAGAGACTGTAGCACATGGGGAATAAAATAGGAAACGGAAAAAGGTGTATAAAAAAGAAAGTCTAAATCAAAATGACAGAAAGAATAAGGATGACAGTTATGATAACAGATATAAATGAGCTAAACATTGCTTTGGAAGAAAAAGCCTCAGAATGAATCAAACATTACGTTTCAACCTTTTCCGAGAGACAGACCTAAAAAATGATGCTGAAAGTCTCAGAAACAAAAAGCACATGGGGACTTTAACCTCGTGTTTGTCTGCCTTTGACTGATCAAGGAAATGATAAATAAGCATATAGAGTATCAGAAACAACATAATTAATAAGATTATTTTACCAACGGTAGGACACATACTTCTCACACTTAAACATCTGACATATGTATGGGGATGGCTCTTAATATAAAAGCTTACATTGGTGGTGTTTACTTTTTGTTCTTTTCCTGAAAAGCTGTCATTAAATTTATAGCATGTATAATGACTATGCTGACTTGAATTTAAGGAAATATTGTGATACACGTGTGTCGTCTACTAGAATGCAAGTACCATAAGGCAGAGATTTTTGTCCATTTTGCTTTCTCCTGCAACCTCAGCACCTTTCCAAAGCCTGAATATAATAGGCACTCAATAAATGTTTATTTAATAATAAACATTTTTAGAAAAATCATTAATTTTAATTTACTTAATTTAAAACGTTAAATGACAAAGTTATATACACTATGTCAATTTCAATACATGTCCCAACTTGCAGAATTCACTATCCTGGACTATAAAATGTGAAAATTTAGATTGATAATAAAATTTTAGAGAGAAAAAGCCTCAATCCTTAAAAATTAAAATAATGACTATATAAATAATTTTTGGTCAAAGAAGAAATAGAATCTTAAATTTCAAAATACATAGAAAAAGAAGAAGAAAAAGAAGAAAGAGAAGAGTAGGAGGAGAAGGAAGAAGGAGAATAAAGAGGAGGAGGAGGAGGAGAAGGAGAAGAAGAACATTAAGATATTAAAATTTCTGGAAGTATACGAAACTAAATTCAAAACCAAACTCATTGCCTGAATTATACTGTCATTGAAAATGATTAAAAAGTAACTGAAATAAATGAGTTAAATAATTCAAAAAGTTTGTTTTATTCCTTCTTAAAAGAAATACTAAGTTAATGAGGTAAAAATAAATATATTAGAACAGAGAAATAAAATTATTAAATATATTAAGTGGCAAAAACCATAAAATATACTAACAGGTTGAAAGTCCCAATGAAATAAATGATGTTATGAAAAAAATACAGAAAGTTTCCAAAATTCAGTAAAAGACGAAACATCTCCTTTCCCAAAGATTTCCATCTATTGGAAAAGTTGAAAAAGGTGTCAAAGAATTACCCATAAAAAAGCATCAGTCTAGATGGTTTTATGGATGAGTTGTTTTAAATCTTGATGAAGAGATAATTCCTAGACTATAGAAATTGATATAATGCATAATAACAGATGAAAAGCTACTCAAATTATTTTACAAAGGTTGTGTAACTCTTCTACATAAAACTGCTAAAGTTAGGGGGGAAAATCTTTAGAGATCAATTTCCCTAACAAGTAGAGGTACAAAATCACAAATGAAATATTTGTAATCCATGCCCAGCTTTATCCTCAAAGAAAAAACAGACAGCTTGTGAGTTAGATTTATTTTTTCAGAATTACAAGGCTCATTCAATATTAGAAACCCTATTAATATAAATCATCTCATTAATAGAAAAAGAAAAAAAATCATATAACCATCTTGATAGACATTTAAATGCCATTTGAAAAAACTAACAAAAATCTCTGGTTTGTTTACACAAAAAGTAAAGCTTCTTTTTTTTTCTGAAGTATCATAAAGTTAAGATGATAAGTTAAGTTCTTCTAACTGAAGAAGTTAGAAAAAACATTCTGACTGCTACCTGACAGTAAAGGCTTAATAATCCTTCTGTGTCAAGAACATTTACAATTTAGAAGCAAAGAAGGCAAGCACTGAATAGAAAAAAAAGAAAATTCAAGATCAACAAGGAAATAAAGGCCTTAAATGACATACTGGACCAGATGGACATCACAGATATATTCAGAACATTTCATCCCAAAGCAACAGAATACACATCCTTCTCTAGTGCACATGGAACATTCTCCAGAATAGATCACATCCTGGGCCCTAAATCAGGTTTCAACCGGTATCAAAAACTGCTAAAGTTAGGGGGGAAAAGATTGAGATCATTCCCCGCATATTTTTCAGACCACAATGCTCTGAAGATTGGGATCATTCCCCGCATATTTTCAGACCACAATGCTCTGAAGCTAGAACTCAATCACAAGAGGAAAGTTGGAAAGAACACAAATACATGGAGACTAAACAGCATCCTTTTAAAGAATGAATAAGTCAACCAGGAAATTAAAGAAGAATTGAAAAAATTCATGGAAACAAGTAATAATGAAAACACAATGGTTCAAAATCTGTGGGGCACAGCAAAGGCAGTTCTGAGAGGAAAATATATAGCAGTACAAGCCTTTCTCAAGAAACAAGAAAGGTCTCAAGTACACAACCTAACCCTACACCTAAAGGAGCTGGAGAAAGAACAAGAAAGAAAGCCTAAACCCAGCAGGAGAAGAGAAATCAAAGATCAGAGCAGAAATCAATAAAATAGAAACCAAAAAAAAAAATAAATAAATAAAAAAAATCAATGAAACTAGGAGCTGGTTCTTTGAAAGAATTCATAAGATTGATAACCCCCTGGCCAGACTTATCAAAAAGAAAAGAGAAAGGACCCAAACAAATAAAATCACGAATGAAAGAGGAGAGATCACAACTAACACCAAAGAAACACAAACAATTATAAGAACAATTAAAGAACATATTGTAAGAACTACGCCAACAAATTTGACAATCTGGAAGAAATGGATGCATTTCTAGAGACATACAAACTACCACAACTGAACCAGGAAGAAATAGAAAACCTGAACAGACCCATAACCAGGAAGGAGATTGAAACAGTCATCAAAAATCTCCAAACAAACAAAAGCCCAGGGCCAGACAGCTTCCTGGGGGAATTCTACCAAACGTTTAAAGAACTAATTTCTAGTCTCCTGAAACTGTTCCAAAAAATAGAAAATAGAAGGAAAACTTCCAAACTCATTTTATGACGCCAGCATCACCTTGATCCCAAAACCAGACAAGGATCCCATCAAAAAAGAGAACTACAGACCAATATCCTTGATGAAGACAGATGTGAAAATTCTCACCAAAATACTAGCCAATAGGATTCAACAGTACATTAAAAGGATTATTCACCATGACCAAGTGGGATTTATTCCAGGGCTGCAAGGTTGGTTCAACATCCACAAATCAATCCATGTAATACAATACATTAATAAAAGAAAGAGCAAGAACCATATGATACTCTCAATAGACGCTGAAAAAGCATTTGACAAAGTACAGCATCCCATCCTGATCAAAACTCTTCAAAGTGTAGGGATAGAGGACACATACCTCAATATTATCAAAGCCATCTATGAAAAACCCACCCCAAATATCATTCTCAATGGAGAAAAACTGAAAGCTTTTCCGCTAAGGTCAGGAACACGGCAGGGATGTCCATTATCACCACTGCTATTCAACATAGTACTAGAAGTCCTAGTCTCAGCAATCAGACAACAAAAGGAAATTAAAGGATCCAAATTGGCAAAGAAGAAGTTAAACTATCATTCTTTGCAGATGATATGATACTATATGTGGGAAACCCAAAAGACTCCACTCCAAAACTGTTAGAACTTATACAGGAATTCAGTAAAGTGTCAGGATATAAAATCAATGCACAGAAATCAGTTGCATTTCTCTACACCAACAACAAGGCAGAAGAAAGAGAAATGAAGGAGTCAATCCCATTTACAATTGCACCCCAAACTATAAGATACCTAGGAATAAACCTAACCAAAGAGGCTAAGAATATATACTTAGAAAACTATAAAGTACTCATGAAAGAAATTGAGGAAGACGCAAAGAAATGGAAAAATGTTCCATGCTCTTGGATTGGAAGAACAAATATTTGTGAAAATGTCTATGCTACCTAAAGCAATCTATATATTTAATGCAATTCCTATCAAAATACCATCCATTTTTTTCAAAGAAATGGAACAAATAACTCTAAAATTTATATGGAACCAGAAAAGACCTCGAATAGCCAAAGGAATATTGAAAAAGAAAGCCAAAATTGGTGGCAGCACAATTCCAGACTTCAAGCTCTATTACAAAGCTGTCATCATCAAGACAGCATGGTACTGGCACAAAAACAGACACATAGATCAATGGAACAGAATAGAGAGCCCAGAAATAGACCCTCAACTCTATGGTCAACTAATCTTCGACAAAGCAGGAAGGAATGTCCAATTGAAAAAAAGACAGCCTCTTCAATAAATGGTGTTGGGAAAATTGGACAGCCACATGCAGAAAAATGAAATTGGACCATTTCCTTACACCACACACGAAAATAGACTCAAAATGGATAAAGGACCTCAATGTGAGAAAGGAATCCATCAAAATCCTTGAGGAGAACACAGACAGCAACCTCTTTGACCTTAGCCGCAGTAACATCTTCCTAGGAACATCGCCAAAAGCAAGGGAAGCAAGGACAAAAATGAACTATTGGGATTTCATCAAGACCAAAAGCTTTTGCACAGCAAAGGAACAGTTAACAAAACCAAAAGACAACTGACAGAATGGGAGAAGATATTTGCAAACGACATATCAGATAAAGGGCTAGTGTCCAAAATCTATAAAGAACTTAGCAAACTCAACACCCAAAGAACAAATAATCCAATCAAGAAATGGGCAGAAGACATGAACAGACATTTCTGCAAAGAAGACATCCAGATGGCCAACAGACACATGAAAAAGTGCTCCACATCACTCGGCATCAGGGAAATACAAATCAAAACCACAATGAGATATCACCTCACACCAGTCAGAATGGCTAAAATTAACAAGTCAAGAAATGACAGATGCTGGTGAGGATGCAGAGAGAGGGGAACCCTCCTACACTGTTGGTGGGAATGCAAGCTGGTGCAACCACTCTGGAAAACAGCTTGGAGGTTCCTCAAAATATTGAAAATAGAACTACCCTACGACCCTGCATTTGCACTACTGGGTATTTACCCTAAAGATACAAACGTAGTGATCCGAAGGGGCATGTGCACCTGAATGTTTATAGCAGCAATGTCTACAATAGCCAAAATATGGAAAGAACCCAGATGTCCATCAACAGATGAATGGATCAAGAAGATGTGGTATATATACACAATCAAATACTATGCAGCCATCAAAGGAAATGAAATCTTGCCATTTGCGACGACGTGGATGGAACTAGAGGGTATCATGCTTAGCGAAATAAGTCCATCGGAGAAAGACAACTATAATATGATCTCCCTGATATGAGGAAGTGGAGATGCAACATGGGGGGTTAAGGGGGTAGGAGAAGAATGAATGAAACAAGATGGGATTGGGAGGGAGACCAAACATAAGTGACTCTTAATCTCACAAAACAAACTGAAGTTTGCTGGGGAGAGGGGGTGTGGGAGAGGGGGGTGGGGTTATGGACATTGGGGAGGGTATGTGCTATGGTGAGTGCTGTAAAGTGTGTAAATCTGGCGATTCACATACCTGTATCCCTCGGGATAAAAATACATTATATGTTTATAAAAAATAAAAAATAAATAAAAAATTTAAAATAAAAAAAATCATAAAAAAGAAGAAATATACATGACCAATAAACACATGAAATGCTTAATCTCAGTTGTAATTTAATGAAAACAAAATAATTGATATGAGCTATCAAACTGGTAAAAATTAGGAAAAATGAAAACACTCAGTTTTAATAGGTCTGGTATGAAACCTATATAAAATAGACCAGTAAGATCTATTAAATACATTAATAAATATGCTGTTGGAGAGAATATAAACTTATCAGCTTTTCTAAGGGCATGTTGGGTAACTTGTAGCAATTAAAATTTTTTTCATAGCCCTATGTTACATAATTAATATCTTATACTGATTTATGATAATGAAATAATAACATAAGAATGCAAAGATTTATCTAGATGATTATTTATCTATAATTATTACTTTATTACTTACAGGAAGTGATGAAAATAACTTAAAAATCCAACAATGAAAGCATGATTAATGAATTAGTGGGTTAAATGTTATATTCACATTTTTGTGCATTATTTAATGGCAGGAAAAATGCTCACAGTATAATAGAAAGTGAAAGAAGTAGGTTAAGTAACAGCATATCTAGTAGGGTCCCAATTTAATTACTACATGTAATATGCACGCATGTGTGTGTGTCTCTATAAAATATGCCAAAGCATAAAGTGTTCATTTATTGCATGGTTGGTGATAGATGATTTACATTTCTGCTTTAACACTTTTACCCATTATGTAAATTATTACAGTGAGTATGTATTACACTTATAATAAAAAAGTTTAATGTAAAAGGCAAAAAATCATAACTTCAGGAAAATAAGAAAGACTAGAGTATGGCAACCATATCCACCTGGTCTTCAGAATACTTTTGTCTACATAATTGTAACTTTGTTTCAGATGTTTATTTAATAGCTTCATAAACCACCAACTGCTAAACTAAAATTAATGAAAATATGTGCAAATTGTGTACCTGTCTACCTGTACATCAACATACATGTACACACTATATTGATATACAGGTAGAATCAAGAAAAGTAAAGTCTGGGACATTCATAATGTTTCAGATGTGATGTATTCAACATTATTTACTCAAATAAATGATTGAACCCCCACATCTGAAACAAAAATCCTACGTGAAATCCTATAAATGAAATGGTAAACCAACCAGATATGGAACTTCAAGTCTAGACTATAGGTTTTTGACCTTTTAAAATCATAATCCAGAGGAATATAGTTTACATTATGAGCTAGCTGCTATGTGTATGGTGCACAGATCGGATATAAAACAAGAACTTCACCAATCAACACTCATCTTTACTACCTGCCATGGCCTCTGATAGAGCCTATTCTATTCAAAATCTTTAAAATGTCAATTGTGACTAATTGGGTTTATGATCACCTAATAAGTTGTGACACGCAGTTTAAAAAACTACCCTCTAGGGCAGGTCTCACTCCGTAATTGGGACAGACGTGATGCACCAAGGCTCACATCCTCAAAACGAGAGGCTGGGCCAAAAAAAAAAAAAAAAAAAAAAACGGATCATCATGAAATATTATAAAAACTGCTTTATATTTGCTTAGAAATTACAAGGGCAATCGGAGTAGCTTATGTGGAGTCAGAATGCCCTAAATGCAGGCCGAAGGGAAGCCCAAACACACAGGGAAACTTAGTGGAGATAAAAGCAAATCTACTGTGTTCATTGGTTAGTCCCTCTTTCCTATGTGTTTGCTTATCCATTTTTTTTTCCCCTGGTACAACTATTTCTAAATATCTCATTACATTTGAAATTATGTTTCCTGTCTGCCTTTCTCACCAGACATGAACTCCTTATTCACTTCTGAATCCTTAGAGTCAAGTAAATTTCTGGCACAGAGACAGAAAGAAATTTGCCACCAAATTAAGGTCTAAGGAATTAATTGATAAATGAATAAATGAAGAAACCATGTGCTTTGAAATTTTGTTCTTCAATCTTGGGGCCAGAGTGGCACAACATAAGTGAAATGGGTTTATTCTTTTCCTTAATTAATGATAGGACATTAACAGCTTTTCTTTTTATTATGGAGATAAGATCCTCAACAAAGTTAGGAAAGTTGTAAGAGCAACTTTCTCATTGAGCAACTCTACTGTGGAGTTGCTTTCTTACCAATGAGACAGTGGGGCAGTTCTCAGATTTCTGATAAATTTATGAATCAATTAAGTGGAAATATTGAATGTTTAAAACAAAATTTCAGTTCTTTCCTATCTGCTCATCAACTTTTTATTCCTCCATCATCTTGTATTTGAGGACTAGATTTTTTTTTTAACCTTACATATATACATCTATAGGTAGAGAAAGGAGCAGGTTATCTACTTCCTGAAACTGGGAAATTTAAGAAATAGTTCTATAACCACACGTAAACCACAAACTGCTAAAATCCCATAGCATTTTTTTTTTCCCAATCGCCAATTTAAGTATTATGTTAAAAGATTTCTTCCGGCCATCCTTCATATGAATGGTGAGACCATGAGTGCTTCCTCTGGAATGTGAGCTTCTGATTCCCTTATTACCACATACACACCCCTGCTGCAGTGCTGCCTGACACTTTAAACCTGGGAAGTTACTGTAATGGGAACTGCATGGAAAACAGGAAACCTGGTCCATACTAAACAGATGAAGAAAGGAAAAGTAGCTGATACATATAAAAAATTATAATTAGAATAGAGCTGCTATTCAGAAACAATCTGGAACTCTGGTAATTAGTGATGTAGGGAAAACAAAACTGAAAAATAGAGATTTCTCCACATCATTTGGGGGTATCCATTATCATAGAGGGAGCCAGAAGGTTCATTAGAGGAAAACCATCAGATCATGACACGGAATGTCTTTCTCATACAACATTTCCTACTGTTTCTCTAAAAGGAGAAATTTGAAAACAATGTCTTTGGGCACGCACCACCCCCTTCCCAATACACCCCCTCCCGATACACCCAATACATGCACATGCACACCGACACACACTCATACACACACACACACACACACACACACACACACCCCAGTCAGGTTTTCCTTCTTTGTTGTTAAGCATTGATGCAAATGTGGGGCTTGATGTACACTTAGAATAAATTGCTAAGTATTCTGTGAAGGAATAAAGCAACAAAGGAATAAATGATAGCAGAAAATCTATTTCTCTCACGTATTGCTTTAGTTTTGCTGTCTAGGGAATGAAGCTATGTCTGAGTGAAAGATGACACAGAACGAGCTAAATCATTTGAAGAAAGCTTCATGGAGATAAAACCCAAGAACTCCATTACTTTACAAAATTCTTATCTTGAAGCTGGAAAAGAAACTATTTCTCAATTGTTTATAATAACAATGCTATACCAGTTCTTCCTAGATCATTTACTTGAATAAATGGAAAGTTTTCCTGTGTCTGGATGAAATCACTGGTATCAACTTTTGCACTTTCTCATAGACACTGCGAAAATCAGCACCGTGATTTCAAGCCTCAGAAGGAAACACAAAGAAATGAATGAATTTCACAGAACAGTAAAGTCACAGACTCTGATACGTGTCGTTACAATTGTATTCCAAAGTGGTCATTCTTCTTGTGGAGAATGGCAATTTCAGTACTGCTGTGATTATTAACATTTTAGGGTCCTCTTTTATTTGAGTGTTCTTCGTATTTCAGAGGAGATATTTTTGTGGAGTTTTCTTTTCTCCATAACACCACACTCGTTACTATTCAATAAGAACCACATGATGTTAAGCTCTCGAAAGCTCTACGTTGAAATTTTTCTTAGACTGAAAGGACAAGATGGCCGCCGCAGCGACCTGATTGGCTAATTACCCCGGAAGCTGTGAGAGGGGAACGTTTTGCGTTCCAGGATCTGAACACAAACATGGCTCGTGTGGGGTTTTCACTGCCCTCCAGGTTAAGTGTTACATGTGTTATAAATGCCAGTTCAATGGAATTCCATATCTTCTACTCCACAAACATCTTCACTTTTAAAAATTTAGTACCCAAACTTAATTTCAGGGTTTTGAGCTCCGCTAAAATAAAACGTATCCAACTGATTTTAAACAGCTTTGAGAACCGTTTAGGAAATCTGGAATTCATACGCGTTTCTGCTATGGTTTTTCCTATATTATATAAAATGGTCATTTCTCCCATTGCAGTAGAAGAAAAGAATGTGATTATTGTAGAAGTTGGAATTTTGGGTTTTAACCATGATCCAACACAAACGGCTGTGGTTTAGGGGAACTTAACCTATTCTAAACTCGACATCCTGAGCTGGAATTAATTGTTCATTAGAAGGCAGAAAGAGTTCTTTTTTTTTTTCACTCTAATGTAAGTAGAGCATAGAGTTGACATATTTTGGGAAAAAATGTGGTTTTGAACTTTCTTTTTCTGCTTCTTGGTATTCAGGGTTGGGTTTAAGCCAGAGATAGGCTAGCTTATTTGATTATGGCAAAAAAGAATGATTTCATTTTGACTTTTACAGAGATCTCATACTATTTAGCATTGGGTTAAAAAAAAAAAAAATCAGAGTGCTAATTAAAGAGTAGTTCCACAGAGGCAAGTCTGTATTGTGCTTATAAGCAAATACTCAGTGTTTCCCTTTCTTTCAAACATTTCATGTAAGAAAAAGTAAACAGCTGCCACAGCCACGCTCTTTCTCCTATTTCCATCAGGAGTTGTTAGCACAGGTTAGAAGATCAGCTTGCTAATGGTTGTGTGACTATGGTGCACAGTCTTAAAACCTTAATTTTCTCATCTGTAAAATAGGACTAAAAATACCTACCTCCTGGATTTGTTGCCTGGAATAACTTATATAAGGTATATAAGGTGTTTGTACACATCTGTCAGTCAGTACTGAGTAAGTGATGTCATTTTTATCATTCATCGGGCTGTAGCATAATTTATTGAGTAAATAATTTGTATATATTCTCTTTGTATTCCCCTCTGCCTCCTATTTTTGAAGTCATTAACTAGACCTGACCTCGGTATTTCTTTGCTTCGGGGTTTTTGTACAGCTGAAAGCAGAAGCCTCTTTCTTCTGGTCTTTGGTCTTTGATTTTAGCATAAGCTCATTAAAGAGATTAGCTGTGCCCCCAGGGTCAGGGATGAAAGGAGTGCACTTTTGAAGAAAAAGTTTGTGTGTGGGAGAGAGGGAAATAGTTATTGACCTTTTGACCAACGGACTTTGCCAAAAATGTCTTATAACGGGGGCTGGACGGTCACCACCTGAAGGGACTGTGGGTACCTCAGTGGTAACCAGAGTGTGCATGGCCGGAAGGCCTCCCTCCCAAATGCTTTGTGTGTTGTATGATGTCCCAGGACCCTGGAATAACGGAAGAGGTTCAGCTTGTCTGAGATAGAAGGGTTATGACTGAGATAGAAGGGTTATTTGGCTAATGGAATATATGATTTCTAAAAACCTCAGTACGCGCCCCATTTAGAAAATCCTCACATTCGTTGAACACTACTACATGTCAGACACAATTCTAAATGCTTTACATGGAATAATCATTTAATTGTCACGATATTTATATAAGATCTGTGAGAATGAGATCCTAGTTTGAAGAAGACTGAGAGGTTAAAGAAAACCAGCCCAAATGTACCCAATCAGTAAGTGACCTAGCCTGGACGTGAACGTAAGCAGTCTGATCTCAGGGTCCGTGCTCTCACGTGCTCTCACACATGGTGCTCAAATGCTTCTCACACCTGCGATATTAGTAAGTACAAAATTCAGGACATCCGCAGGTTTAGAAGGACTGGATGGGAAGACAGGCATTTTAGTCCCCACATGCTCCACGTTAGTTGCCTTGGGCCACAGCCACGGAGGGCAGACTAAGAAACAAAATGTTCTATTTCTGGGAGGTGAGGGCCAGTTCATAGTAGAAATCAATGCCTCGCTCAGGATCAACGCGATGCCCACAGGGAGCCAGTCAGATTGGGGAATATGGCGAATTGGCTCCCTCATAAAAGTGCCGAAGAAACTTCGGGCTGTGGAGGGACACCAAGGTCTCAGCCATGGGCCCTTGCTCCTCCAGGTCATGAAGAGACAGTTGCCAGTGGTAGAACCCATTAACCCTTCTCTGGCTCCTTCCTCCCACGCTTGCCTTACAGTGCCTAATTTTGCACTTCATTAGGGTGAATCAAGTATCTTCTTTAAACAGAAAAGTCTCTTAAGGAATGTTAAGAGCCTTAATGGGTTAGATTATTTGCACCCTCACCCTCTAGAAGTGTAGCTGAGATGAGCTGAGAGAAAGGGAACTTCGAGGGAGGAAGAGATGGCACAGAGAGAGAACTTTGCATTCCTGAACACTCTTGGGGGAAGAGGTGTGTCTAAGTGGGGTGCCATGATGGGGAGGTAGGGGTGATTAAAGTTCAGGAAACCTGGGGAGATACTTCTAAAGACTGGCAGATCAGAAGGGGCTAGAGAAGACCTCAAAGGTGTATTCAGGGAGGAGGGAAGGTGAGCATTTCCCCCCCTAGCTCAGGTGCTCTCCTGCTCCTGGGTTCCTTGGTTATTGTCTGATTGGCACCAGGTTATTGGATTGTAGTGGGTTTTTGCAGACTGGTTTGGGACCCTGACAACCAATCATTTTCTTCCCCCCCATAGGAAAACCATTCCCAGTGCCCGATTGCCAATTTCTAAATGGTTTCTGCAACACAGTTTAGTTCTATGTTGGGGGTTGCCTATAAACACGTTGCCTTCTTTCAAAATGATTTGCACTATGTTTAAAAGCTAGAAATTCGCTCATATGATCCCCCATATAGCCAATATGTCAACACATTCTCATGAAAGCTACATTGAAATATAAAGGACTAACACTATCAAAGAAAAAAATTTTCAATTTATTTTGTCCTCCTTGTCCTCAAATTTTCTCTATTTCCTGAAATCGAAGTGAGCAAGTCCCAAATTCTCAGCTGGTATTTGATGCTTCACCAACATCAAGTTGATCAGAATTCATGCCCTTCTGAGATCCACCTAATTCATAAACATAATGTGTGTTGTTCTCTTCCCTCTGCCTTAGTACCCCTCCCACTCCTCAGTTCAGTTGTTTTAAGAAATGAGGGCAAACACTAACCTGTTGATGGAGGGAGATACTGGGAAGGAAATGTTTATGGAGCTAATGAGGGCTCGTCAACTGAGAAGGGGTTGGTCATCCTATGGTATAAGCTAAATTACAATAGCTACTAGTTGGACGCATTTGATGGTTCTAATTCTTTATCTCCATCCTTGAAGATTTTTAAAATAGATACATTCTTTAAAAATTATGATACAATTGACCTATAACACTGTATTAGTTTTAGGTATATGACATAATGATTTGACATATGTATATAGAATATATTTTTATCACAAAACAACAATCCATGAGGCTATACTTAGCAATTCTACCCAAAGAAAGTCACTTTTAGTCCTTTCAAAGAATTCTGTTGCTTCCCTCTGGGCCAAATTCCTAGGTCTGGGGTGAATCTAAATGTCACTTGCCTACCTAAATAAGTAGCCAGAGGTCTGGTAATTTCTCATGAATAACACAGCAAAACCATCTGGGTGCCTGGGATAGCTTAAAGATCCGGGACCAGCAGACAAAAATAAATCTTTCTCCTTTTACCAATAATGGCAGCAAGTTTAAGATTGATAATAGGTCTGCTTCTTCTAATGATAAAGAGGAAAATACATGAAGGGAAAGGTCTTTTCTTTTTCTTTCCTTAAAACTCAAGATGAAGAGAGTTTATACTGTTATTAATCAGAAATTATAGTAGACAACTCCGAACCGTGCCCGACATCCCTCTTCCCTTCCCCTGTTAATTAGCACCTTGATCTTCCTGTGGGGACTACCTCCTCATCTCGACTCATTTATGGGATTTGTGTAGGCCTGATTCTACTTTGTGGTTCCAGGGTGACCTTGTGACCTAGTTCTGGCCAGTAATGGTACTGCATCTTTCTTGACAAGGGAGTTCCGAAGTGGGCATGTGACCCAGGCTGAGTCAAGAGTCCATTCAGGATTGCATCGAACATCAGTTCTAAGACTTCCTGGATGTACTGGGGGGGTTATAAAGGTGTTGAGTTGGAGCTGCCACTGGTTGTCTCACTGCCATATGAAGGAACTCCCTGAGAATGGTGCCTACAAAGAGAATAACGAGGGAGCTGGATCCAGCTTTGCCTGAAGTCAAATATACCTATGGATTTTAAAGTTATACAGGCCAACAATATTTCCCTTTTTGCTTAGGCCAGTTTGAGTCAGATTTATGTTATTTTGTGACTTAAGAGCCATTGACTAATCTAGAATCTAGAATTTTTCATCTGTGTCCTTAGTTGTTTGTTTGTTTGTTTGTTTTGTTTTGTTTTTGTTTTTCAGATATCTTTAAGGCGCAGAGAGGGAAAATACAGACAACTCAATTCTGGTGTTGGACCACTGTCAGCAGGAACTCATTTCTCTTATCCCTCATATTTAGAAAACAGCCTTCTGATAGTTTTTACACTTGTGTGGCTATTACACATTCCATCTTAAATCCCTTTCATAAGATGGTTAGCACGGTCGCTTCTTGCTCTCTCTTTCCTCTGACTGCAGAATTCACCAGATGTGTCTTTCTTGTCTAGACAGCTGCCAACCATGTTTCTTCAAGCTGGCTCCTAGGCCATCTTCAGGATGAGCGAATCTTTCAGAGTGTTTCCATTTATTCACCCAACCATCATCTGAACCAATCCTCTTGGCCAGAAAGGTACATGATCCTGTATTCTACGACAGTGGGGATTTCAGTACCTCCTTCCTGTCTATGTATCTATAAACCCCTTTCATAGATACGAATTCTAATTTAGCCAGAGAGTTAAAAAGAGGAGGAAGCATACGGTATATGCCATGCAGCTCTTGAAAAAAGACAATAATAAAGGTACAGATATTTTTAGAAAACTCTGGAGCCATCCCGTTTCTGAAATTACTTGCAGGATCTTCATGCTGCCACTAAATAAGCAGATCATTTTTATCTGCTAATAAAAAATACCCCAGCCTGTTGCCAGAGGACTGTGATCGTCTTAACAACTTTTAAAGAAAATAACATAACAGGAGATAACAGGTATTATGTTTTCTTTTGGCCAATATTAACACTTAACAG
Source organism: Mustela lutreola (assembly GCF_030435805.1). NCBI lineage: Eukaryota > Metazoa > Chordata > Mammalia > Carnivora > Mustelidae > Mustela > Mustela lutreola. The sequence continues at coordinate 194,365,998 of NC_081292.1, forward strand.
CTAGCATATCTTGCTTACTTAATTGGGCCTATAAAAACTCGCCAGGCCGTTTCACTTCCCACCATTGAAATTCTCTCCACTTGTTCTTTATAGCTTTTCAGAGCCTCCCTGGGAAAACAGCTCCAGAACAGGCTGGCTGAAAAGATTTTTAAGGTCTCTTGTCCATATTTACAAACCTTGCAATCTGTGTGTGTGTTCATTTATCTGAACACAAATGAAGTGAATAAATCAGAAGCTCCTTTGGGAAAAAGAAAACCACCAAATCTATGAGAAAAGGAACCAAATCTGCCCGCTGAGGCAACTCCTAAATGACTCTATGGAGTCCCCCGCAGCCCTGGCCACACACCCTGCCTTCAGCGGAAGGAACTGCTGCAGCTGAGCTCGTCAAGGAGCCAAGACGTTCTCTACTACAGAATTTCTCACATATGCTATTGTCCCTTTATTCATTTTGCCTCCGCTGTCTGTATTCCTGGCTACACTGTGAGTTCCTCCAAGGTAGAGATAATACTCTATTCTTAGATTGGCACCTGGCCTATGTGAAAATTTGATCAGAGCCATAGACAAAAGAGAGAAAGAAGCAAGGGCTGTGGGAGCAAGTGGGAACCCAAGAGAGCAGTGGGAAATGCCTTCAGCTTGGAGCCACTAGACAGAGAACTGACTATAGGATAGCCTGGGAAAATGAGCAAGTCCGAGGTAGGCCATGGATAGAATTGTTAGTCCCAGCGACAACAACATATTTTTAAAAATAGTCATAGACCTTACTAATCTTTCCAGGGATTGCTTGACTAACTTTGGCTTTGAAGACTTCTGTGAGCCTACTTTTATTCTGTCTGGTCAACTAGAAGTAGTTGTGAGGTAACTTATCATCCTAATTTGCTTCTCCATAGTTCAGAAGCTTCCCAGTCTAGGGGGACTCTAGAATATTTGTAGGTCTCTACATCTGAAGTACTAGGTCCAGGAAGTTCTGAGTCCACGAAAGTCATTTTTGATGATGCTGGTCCATGTCATGATTTTGTTAGAGAAGTTGAACTATTTTGCTTACTGCAGTGATTGGAATCAATGTCCTATTTTTAGAATCGTGGTCAGATACCTTGATAATTACACAGAGAAGCACCTCGCCACCCTCCCTTGGGCCCCACCCTTCTTTTTTATGGGTTGGTGATCCAATTTTAACAAGCACCCCCCATGATGCTGAAGACCAGACCCATCAGGAACTGCAGTCTCAAGAAAAGCAGCTTTGTTAGGTCTGGATGACAAGCAGGAAGGAAGCGCTAACTTTCTAAGCTTGCTCTCCTAGATCTATCCAAAAGTAGCAAGACCACAGTGTGATTTGTCAAGCCTGCACTGGACAAAAGATACTGGTGTTTTCCCTTGGCTTGCGGAGAGGCAGAGAAAGGGCTGAGACTCTCCTCCCTGGTTTGGAGTCTCTTAGTTGTCACAGAGAGCACTAGGCTTTTATGACACTCACTTTGCAAGCATCCCTTTGGGAAGCCTTAGTCCCCACTCATCTCAGAAACGTAAAATCACTTTTGGCAACGCTCAATACACTTGAGCATGGGAAACACAAATTAAAAGAGATACTTCTTTACTCCCTAGATTGTCTGGTTCCACATTTGCTTGGAATAAAACCAGAATCATCAAGATAGAGAGGACTGGAGTGGATGGGTTATCTGTTTCAAGTTTGGTGAGGGTCAGAGGAAACCTGAAGTCTTGTGAAGGTTAAGCATTTTCAACCTTTCTGCTTGGAGTAAGGAGAGCACATAAAATAAGGTCGAAAGAACCAGGAGTGCTTCATCTAAAATTACTTGCCTTACTTTGCTCATAGTTGTTCACGGTGATGTTGAGATGGAGGACTTTTCCACGCCCTGTACATGGTGGTCTATTTTGGTTATGGTGGAAAAAACTTCCTTTTTTTTGTTGCTTGTTTGTTTGATCGAGGGAGCAGAGCCTTATGTATACAGTCTGTCATCAAAGTTAATACATTGATCTCACATAAGTTTAAAATGAAGTGAATTGTTATCTAAATTGTTATTCTGGGGAAATCTTTCTCTTCCCTTACCGAGCATTGAAGCAACCCATTGCCCCATCACTGTAAATGCCATTCTGTTTAATCCTAACATCTGTAATAAAAAGCTCTGTGTTCTGACCTCTAGTTGCAAAGTGCCTATCTCTGGAAGAGGCCAGACCATTTGGTCGGAGACCACCAATCCTTACTTTGCATTTCTGATTAAATGCCAGGGTACCAGGAAGCATCTCCCGAGCCGAGGAGTGTCGGGGCTCTGCACGCCAGCAGTGGGTACTGCGGCTGCTTCCTTTCAAACACTAGCAAAACGTGGGAGGTGTCACACGTGAGAAGCCACAGCACTGAAGTGAGAAACAGAAGGAATCCGCCTGGTTGCTGGACTCTGCTCTCCCAACCCTGACCTTGTGAGCACATGAGAGTGAAAATAAGGAAAGAAAACTTTCCCTTAATAGATTCGTCCTTCATAAGACCTGGTGTCTTTAGTGGCCACCAGGGATAAGAGAGTTCCTTGTGTGGTTCTCAAAGCAGCACTAAAAACGGTAGTAGGAGGCAGTAACCATCAAAGAGGGTGCATGAGAGCCGGCCTCATGGCAAGGACATCACTATTACCACGGACAGCTCTGCTCCAATAATGTGAGTAACGAGAACCGAGATTTATTGAATACCAACGCAGTGGCAGGCACCTGCTCTAACTATGTGACGTGTACTTTAATCCAGCTCTAAGCACTCTCCTCTGGTATTTTTGTGGATGCTCCAAAGCTAAGTGTGTTTTGTTGGTATAGCCGTGCCTTCTTGAAAAAGACAAGAGAATGAATCACGTCTCCTGGAAAAACCCACAGAAGCTCTCTTTAGAGGTTACAGTCTTCTTTCCTGCTCACAAATGTTGAAGGATTTGGCAAAATACAAAAGCTGTTCTTATCTCAAAGTAAACGTCTCTTAGCGTACTGGTGAGATGGGCAAAATGGGAATTACTCAGATGCCATATACACACAACTGGTGGCTCTGAGGATGGCCATTCTGAGATTCACTTCTAATATCCTTTCCCAAAGGAAAGACGGTTTGCTTCGCATGGTCTGTTAATGCTTGCCCAGATTCTGAAACCCAAGTGATGGGAGGCAAGGATCAAGGCTCAGTAAATTCCTTGTCCTCTTTAAAATAGCGACCATCTGCTCCGCCCTAACACGTTGGTATACAAGTCCAACAGAGAGTAAATACGAAAGCAATTAAAATAAACTACTGTGCATTAGTGTGGTTTGATTTATGTAAACAACTTCTGTGGGACAAGATGGTTGTGGTTTGGGTAATGCTCTTATCTGTGAAACTCAAGTAAGCTAAATATAGCTTGGTATGTATAGAACATTCTTAACCATGTTCCTCTGCTAGAAACTATCTCAGTTGAGATGAATTCAATGGTTAGAATGAGGCCCGGACTTACCCAGTGAAGGTCGTAATCTAGCCTCGCTCTTCCCTCGTCGTCCTCATATAGGGTGAATCCTTCCCTCTGGGCCTGATAATACTCTTTCCGCAACTTCTGGATGCGGTCCGTGCTCCCACTCGCAGGCCGGCCACTGTGGGACATAACCATACAGACACACTCACATGGCGTACATCATCCTGGGAAGTCACTTTTTGGTCTTATTAAAGGAGCTGACATCTAAAATTGGGATGATTCAACAATGTGATTCAAATATGCTAGGAAAACTGTAAAATCAGTAATAAAAGTGAGCAAAAAAAGGTCTTTATATAAATATATTTAGCTCCAAGGGTCAAAACATTTGGCTTGGGATTAACAAATTCCTTTTGAGTGAAAAGGTACTGTAAGGTACTGACCTTTAGAGCAATTAAAAGTGCCATCTCTCTTTTCTTACAATCATCTGCACGGAATTTGGCTAAATTTTAATGCAGTTATTTCATTTTTTCCAATAAGAAACTGCCAAATTGAGACCAGTTGCTTGACCTGAAGATGGGCTGTGGCGTGGAGTCGGCGTGCGCCAGTCTTCATGTCAGTGACAATGATGCATTGCTAAAGTGGGGGGTAGCATACATGTTGGCATATGGGCCCACAGGGCATAGGGAAAGCAAAGAAAGCAGAAGCCACATCAAGAAGTAAAAAGAAAAATTAAAGAAATGGGTGGTAGTGGAATAATCCTTCTTCATTACTTTATTACGTGACTCCTGATTCTCCTTTCTCGACTCTAGTCCTTTCCTTCTCTCAGGAATTATAGTTTCTCAGTGACTCATCCATGCAACCCGAAACTGGTCGGCCAGTGGCTTCCTTTTAGCTTGGATTAGTCACAATCATTTCAACAGAACTAACATCATGGGATACAATTCAGGGCCGGGAAATAAGAGGAGAATGGTAGGCACATTTCAACAACCATTCAACTTGCTTGGTTCATCTGAGACATAATCGAGTGTCCTATTGGGCCGGAGCTTGTGTTAAGATCTAGGAAAGTGAAGATAAACAGTTCATAGTCCTTGTCTGCAAAAAGCACATGGTCTGAGAAGGAGGGGACTGAAAGGCATACAGAAGGCAACAGTCCAGGTGCTCCAACAGCAGTCTAATAAGGGACTGTGGGGACAACGACTGCTTAACACTCTGAGAGGGAGAGCAGGGCCATGGAAGAAGATTATGGAAAGCTCCACAGAGGAGGTGACACCTTCGCGAGTCTAGAAGGATATATAGGGGCTCAACAGCTGGACAAGTGGGATGAGGAAATTTCAGGTAGAGGAAATTTGAGGTAGAGGGAAGGGCAACACAGACGACAGAAATGAGAAGGCATCTCGCCTTGGGGGAACAGATGGAAATAAGTCCATGTGGGCAAGCAGTGATCTTCAACTTCTTCTGTCCTGCCTCACAAACACACATCTCAGGCAACCCATGTTCCCTTCCCTTCCTCATTTAGGGAGCGAGTTAGAATACAAAGGAGTGCTGGGGACTTTAGGGATATTTTGAATTTACTCTAATCAATGCCAGAAGTGTATCACCTGCAAATTTGGGTCCTTGAACTCAATTCATAGCAACATGTAATTGTACGGACACTTGTGTTTGATGGGTAGGTGAGGACCACTGCTCTGGTAGACAGGGTAGATGGGAGGGGGCAGTGAGGAGGGACAGGCGAGACTGAGAAGGCAAGAAAGGGACCCACTGTGAAGAGCTGGGCATGCCAGAAGATTCCCATGTATTACTGTGGAGTTGTAAGTTTAAAGGAGACTTCACATTAAAGGAGATACCGGAAAGCAACAGAAAGAAGTCATCCACTATTTGGTGAAACAATTTTGAAGCTAGACTTGTAAACTGTAAAAAGAAAATGGTGAGTCAACATCTTTTGGAGGAAAAGCCTTCTTCCCCAAGTAGATCGTAAGTTAACTGGTGATGTCTTACAATATCTCTACAAAGTTAACATAGGGTTCTGGGCTTCCTAGGCATTCCACCGACATTCAGCAGCCCATGCCTTTTATTAAAAAAAGACAAACCCCTGGGGATCACATATCTTTATTTTTCTTCAATATTATTTAAAAACACTCAAGACGGTTTTGTTTCTTTACTAGGCTTTTCTTAAAGTAAAAGTTTTTCCAAGAAAAAAGCAGAATGAGACCTATAAATACGGAGAACATTCTGGTGGTTGCCCGAGGAGAGGGAGTGGAGAGAGGGGCAAAATGGGTGAAGGGGCCTGGGAGGTAGAGGCTTCCCGTTATGGAATGAAGCAGCCATGGGGATGAAAGGCACAGCCTAGGGAACATACTCGACGGTACTGGAACAGCATTGCGTGGTGACAGACAGGAGCCCCACTTGTGGCGAGCACAGCACAACAGAGAGTGGCTGAATCACTCTGCTGGACACCTGAAACTAAGGTAACACTGTGCGTCAGCTATACTCAAATAAAAAAAAAAAAAATGAAGAAGTTTTTAAGCATTTGAAAAAGATAATAAGAAAAAAAAAATGGAAGGTCTGCTATGCTTTTCTGAACAATGTGAGGGTAGGCGAGGCAGGCCAGGTCTCTGAGGACCAGCTTCCTTTCCTCTTGAGGACCGTGAGCTGTCTATGGCGCCCGTGTGCGGTGCACGGGCTTCTGCTGATGACGTGAACGTGTGAGCCAGGCTCAAACTCACCAGATGAGTTCAATCAACGCGGTGCAAACATTGCATACATAATCTATTAGTTTACCCAAAGAAACTGAAGCACTGAATTCAAGCAGAATGAAGTCATCAGTAATAAAGGAAAAAAAAAATGATAAGGCACTGTTTTAAAACTCTCCACAATTTTCCTACATTTGTGGTGGAAAAAAATCATACTCAGACTATAAACTATTCTTCCATATGCCTATAAATACATAAATTTAAAAATATGGGTCTGATCAGATTTTAGTTCTCAAATAGAGGGAACGGAGCAAGAATACAAAATCAGCTGTTTAGGATTCAGAAAATCCCCTATGGCTGACAGGAACATGACTATTTACCCAGAAAAGAAATCTGGCCTCAGAGAAAAAACAGGAAAAAAGTCTAGAAAGTCATGGACCATCTAAGTGCAAAACATGTTGCATCTTCTCCCTGGTGTGAATATTTTAAAGAAGATGTAGGACACGTAGGACACGGTGCAAACCTTTCATAAGGACTCCAGACTACATCTCACCCTTATCTCTTTTTTTTCTCTCTCCAGCCCTCATCCTGCCCTTAGTAACTATATCAGATTTTTCCCCTTGATTATATCAAGTGTTTGACATAATAAAATTAGGACAAGCAAATTCTGATCCCATTTTTCAGCCCTTCTCTGCAGATAATACTGACACACTTACCACTAAGTCAATAAAAATGATATGCATGGCTGTTGTGACCGAAGCAGTTAATTGATCCCATTTTGTGTTGAAAATGTAGAAATTTGAAGAGGAACATAAAAACATCTTTGTCATAACAGCGGCAATAATTATAATAGCTATTATTTATGGAACACTTACGTATCAAACACACTGATACAAGCAATTACTCCCTTCACTTCCTGCCCAGAGCAGACTTAAGTAATTGATTACAGCATTCTTTCCTAATGAACCTAGATATGGCCTTAGAATCCTTCTTAACCCAGAACTTCAGAAAGCCACTACCAATCTACCAAAAGATACCTTAGAAGTTTCCGAAGTTCATCAGATTATGGTGTCCCTCAAATAGCCTTGCAACCATATAAAATCAGTCAAAGTATCAATAACCTCATCTCTAAGTTCCTACTTTGAAAATTAGATTTTCTGTGTTATTTGTTCACTGGATGAAGTAAAGTTTGGCCATTCTTACAAAAATTCCTACTCTTTACCTGTATTCGTATGTAGATGGTCAGCACCACTCCTGCACTTTGAATGTGCTGAAGTTTTATGTAAAATTAATTCAAGCAGTATAACAAAACAGATTTATGTTGTAGTGACTTCTTATAAATGATACTGCTTATGCCTTTAAAGGTAGATATAGTTAAACAGGCTCTTCTTATTACCCTTCTGATCTGGACAGAGTTTAAAGTTGTGAAGGAGTTCAGAAACCATGTCCTTTTCATAATAGTAAAATATTCCCATATGCAGTAAACCTATAGCAATACATTTCCATATGCAATAAACATCACAGTAAGGCATTATCTCCTCCTTTGAAATCTAACCTTATTCTTCTAATTCTTTATATTCTCCTAGTTTGCAGTGACCTGCAATTGAAGTATATTTTATTTTTAGAGGTTTTATTAATTTGAAAGAGAAAGAATGAGTGATGGGGAAGAGGGGAGAGAGAGAGAGTGAGAAGCAGATTCCCCGCTGAGCAGGGAGCCCAATGTGGGGCTTGATCCCCAGCCAGGACCCCAAGATCATGACCTGAGCTGAAGGCAGATGCTCTGTGTATACCATGGTCTCCTCCCATTACTGCTACAGGCTGGAGAAAAGAAATTAACGTGTATTAAGCTCCCGTGATGCCCTAAGTATAGTACTTATGCTTTATGTACTTCATCTCATCTAATCCTCAATCAAATTTGTGACGATAACATAGTGACATTTCGCAGATGCCAGCACCGAGGCTCCAGGAAGTTAAGTAGCACAGCTGGCGATTGGTGGACCAGGCATTGTGTGACTTCAGGACCAGTGTGATTTCTACCATATCATGCTGCCTTGCAGGAAAGGCATTAAAATGCAGCAGGCATTTTGTAGCAGAAGTTCACAGGCATTTCAAGGCAGAGGGAATTTAGCAGAGCACATTTATAGCCATACCTTTTGATATTCTTTTATTTGCACAGAACTTTGCAATAAAAATAGAAATGAAGTAGCCAAAGTAATAAAAATACATGCAATGAAGTCTGTCTTCATTAAAGAATGATGTGGAAACGACCGCAGACAGATTTCTGGGTAATTAATATTACATCTCTAACAGACTCATGTGGGAAAGCGGTATAAAAATGAATGGGGTGCAAAAGAGAATCAACACAAGAGAGAGATCCCACATGAAAGTGGAACTCTGGAGCAAAACCAGGACTGACAGGCATCGAGGGCTGCTCCTGGTAAAATTCACCACGGACTACATGAGAAGGACTTGATCGCTGGCAATGATGCATTGCCGGATTGTGAATTAATCTGCAATGACTTTATGTGTGTGCTTAAGCGGGCACACGTGTAAATACATGCACCCTATGAGTGCATTGTGTATAATGAATTCCCAAGAGCTGTGTCATTTTCAGAGAGCCCCAAGACATGTGTAAAGAAGATGTGTTCAATTGACTGACTACAGTGAGTACAGCCCTCCTTTGTAGGTACCAACCTGAGGTCCAGAATTGGTGATGTGGTTAAGAAAACAGTCCTTATAAAATGGAAGCTTCACAGGAATGTTCCTACCTCGATGTGATAACCCTTATAAACTCACTGAATAAAACAATTTAAATGAGAAGAACGCATGTGAACAACAAGCAGGAGCCTGCGCAGTGTTTTTGAGTTTGGGGTTTGATGAGAGTCTTTAATTGTGTAGAAGTTACCATAGAAAAGTTATTTTGATGCTTGCCATAAAAAACTTTAATTATATAGGTATGGTGTTAGTCTTCCATACTTACAAGAGAGTAGAATTTTAAAAGTTTTCTGAAAAAAGATTAACCTCCTAAATGATATGGTGCAAAGGGAAACACTTTTGTACCCTTTAAGAATGCCAAGATGCTGTTCTTTCCCATTGTCAACGCGCCCCCCCGCCCCCCCCCCCCCCGGCCATGGGAAGGGTTGCTCATTTTGTCTTTTTGCATTTAAGGACCGAAACGCCATCACAGTTTTCAACCTCAAATTTAGTAGTACCACAGCTCTGCCTGAGAAAACAGGGCATATATATTTCTTTTTCCAAGTGTGAACAGAGCCCCCAATGTACCTGAGATTCTGTGGCATTCACACTCTTGATGACACAAATATAATAAAACCCAACTGTCTATATGCAATATTATTTTACTTTAAATCCCAAACTAGGTTCTAGAAAAGAATATTCCCTCGAAGACAGATAGCCATGGACAGAACTGTTACTTATCTTCTGCTGGTGATAAAGACTTCTGTCAAACGAAACATTTGGGAGATTCTTATAAATGCACTCAGGATCATTAATTCAAAAGCATTTTGAAGATTTATAGGAACTACGGTCCAACAGCACTTACACTAATACTCTACAGATTTGATATCCTACAATAAAATACACTTATATAGGGAGCCCATATATATGGAAGGAGATTTAATAATAAACGGTAGATTTTGATAGGATTTAATTCCATAGAATTCTTCAAGTGATATTCTAGTCCTGAATAGTTCTGGAAATTATCCAGTGTAAGTAGCCAGTGAAAATTACAATTAGGTAAATACCCCCTTCTTTTCCCTGCTCCCAATTTCTTGTAAAGGATTTTCAAAGGTACACTGACAAGTAAGTTTTTTCAGTTTAGTCTAGTGAAATTTGGGGACCCAGATATGACTCCCTATAAACACCATTTGGGAATTCTTCCTAATTTTTTCCCAAATTCACCAATCACTATGTATGATGGTTGCCCCCAATCGCAATTATTTTTGCAAAAAAATTTCCCCAAATAATTCCTCACACAAACATTTGCTTTCTATCAGATTTAAGTTATCTTGTTGATCAAACAATTACTCTAAATTAAGAACCCTTTGCTTACCATAACTGCCTAAAAATTCCTATATTAAGAGTAACAAGTTTAGAGAAAGGGTAAATGGTATTAACAGACAAAATAATAATTTTCACATTTAGAATCTCCTCTAATTTGAGGCCTACTTTTGTAGGTTAGTTGTCTCTGACTTAATAGGTAAAGAATCAATGCTCAGATATTCTCTTATCTTAAGAGAATATTTAAGTTATCTTGTTGATCAAACAATTACTCTAAATTAAGAACCCTTTGCTTACCATAACTGCCTAAAAATTCCTATATTAAGAGTAACAAGTTTAGCAATCTGGTGGCAGAATTTGGGGGGGAAAATGTGCTCTATGCTAATACATAACTTTGAAAAGTATGTATTTGTATACATTTCTAAGAGCTCAAAAAAATTACACCTATGTTAGGATCCTGTGGAGAGGCTGAAACACTGGTCCAGAGAGGTCGATAAGCAGGCAAGCTCATAAAGAAGACGGCAGAACCACACACATGATGTATTAGCTCAGCCTGTAATCCTGAACGTGGTCCTTACTCCAGCCATTCGGAGGCTGCCTGTGGCATTTTGACCCAGATGCAACAATCTGACAATGTGACTTGGCCTACCTGGGCTCCTGATTTTGCCATGGCAACCTGAGTGTGACCTTTTGTCTTTCTCAACATGTTTTCTGCTTTTAGCATCTGTTCCCTTTAAGATCCTTGTCTTGGTATTTCCATCCCTCACTTGGTGGAACTGACCTTCTGACTCCTATAGCTTGAAGATTTGTCCTGGAAATCTTAACCCTGGACTGGACCTTGACCCCAATGAATCAAACTTTAGTGGAAATAAAGGCCCCCTTCCCTTGGTACTTCTGATTGCATAATGGTGAGCATTTCCACTCACACCACGAACCACAGCTACCATTTACTGTTGCAAGTAATCTCATTGATGCATGAAGGACAACTTTCTCCCCTGTGATTGATTGTTGTGACTGAGAATCTCACCAGATCAATGTCATCTCCTGTTCTGATAAAAGGCATTCCTCTACCTTTGCTCTTTATCACTTGAGACAATGCAAGGCCCCTCGCTAATCAGAACATTCGGCTTCTCTATCTCCATTTCTAGCAAAAGTGGAAATTTCTTAGGAGTGACACTGTTATTCACAATTCAACAACACACAAGTTATTATTCACAGCTTCAACTCGTGATTGGAAGCCCAGAACATAAAACTTCATTATTCTGATTCTGTACAATGACCTTCTGGCTGCATTCAAATTTCAGAAGCCAGTTTTGCCATTAGTCATAAAATACCCATTTGAGTTATTCATATTTTGCATAGAATTCTAGTATATTTCCAATGCAGTGCAGTGTTTTTGAGCCTTAAATGGTTTACACAAATACTGGACACACTCAAAGTTATGCATAAGTGTGTGATACACACAGCCTTGAAATATGTTGCCCATTTTATTAACAATACAAAGTATGTGGGGGTCACCGAAGGAATCTATCAAGTGTTTCATATGGTAATTTTTTTTTTTTCTTAAGAAAGATTTTAAAATGTGGTTGAAAAGTTCACAGGAGAGGGCAGAAAAAGTAGCCCTTCAATTCTACTCTACATCTTTGCAAAAAACATGCATGCACAGATGCAAAGAAAAATACATTTGGGCCAACCGGGAACTGTGAATCCATTATGTCTTCTGTTAAAGATGATAAATAAACCACGTTCTGAACCATAACTCATGTAGCTACAGTTGCTCTTACATGGCTGGGATACAGCAACGTGGCACCATTTAACTATATTTAACTCGTGCAACTAATCTTTAAGCTTAGACAAAAATGAGACCTGGGGCAAATGGCAATTTACGTAGGGATAGCACTCCCATTGGCCCTTCCATATTAATGAACATGGGAAGCTGGACATGAACTGAGTTGGTTTCCCTCAGCTGGTGTCTGTTCCCAGGTGTCACCGTCGGCTTCACATCGTGCTGAAGATGATTCCAGTATTTTCAGATATTGCATGACTTACACAACATGGCCCTCACATGCGAGCCAAACACTTCAGCTGGTGTTCAACCAAAGAACCTGATGCAGTGCTGCAGGAAATCGCGTTGGGTGGGTATAGTGAAAGGTAACAGGTAGGGTTCAATAGAGCACTCTCCAAAAGTGTTTTTCAAGGTTAATTCTGGCTATATACAACTTTTGTCTCCTGTAATGGCTCTAGAAACTAACCTTGAGACATGATTTCACATTCAACATCACAAGTTTTCTTGAACAGTTTTATGGTGGCTAAAAAAATCAGCAAAATGTTGATAAAAAGGTAAATGGAAGAAACCTATAAAACTTCGATCATTTTAACTCTTACATTCTTGAGTTGGATGAAAATGACTGATAGAGAATAAACTTTTGTTGCTTATACAGCACGTGAGCAAATCAATGATATTACATGTGTATGCGTTTGCGTACACATACACCTTCCCAAAGAAATCCTCACCAGCAATTGCGGGACTTGCAAGATAAAATTATTATATTCTATGCTTAAATCAAACACAGCCCGAGTTTTAGGAATACATAGCTGACATTTAGATGTGGATTAATCTTTCAGGGTCAATTCTGGAAAAAATAAGCCTTTGTGGGCTGCAGGCCATAAAACCTTGGGACTTCATAGGCCCCTGTGAAATTTGTTCATTCTCTGAGGAAACAACATAGAAGGTCTGTCCCCTCCCAGGGGATCCTGGAATGCCATCAAAGGCCACTGATTCCTGACAGCTGGAAATCTAGACCTTTCAAACAGTAAGGAACTAAAGCCTAATTGACTACAGAATTTTAGAGATTCTAAATGATTTAGTGCGTGGATGGTGGTTTTTTGGGTTTTGTTTATTTGTTTTGTTCTATTTTTTTAGAGGATACTCTCAGTCAGGAAATGTTATTGTATGCTGTGGTAACCAAATGTCAGTAGCTTAAAACAGCAATTATTTACTCACATTATGAGACCCTTTTCCCCCTTCCAATAGAAGGGGTTGAGAAAATAATTAAGGTGACGAAGAGAAAAAAATATTTAAAAACAACTCAAGTTTTTCAATTGAAAGGAGCTAAAGATTATGATTAGGAGCTCATAATGTCAGGAGAGAAAATCTTCTAAATGCATGCGATATGTAAGTTAGTCCTTCCCTTCATATGCAGTACAGGCATATATAATAAGTTGTTCCAACAGCCACCATGAATGCATGGGTCACATAGCGATGTGACTGTGGGGCAGATCTTAATTATCACACATATGGCGCTAAATCATATGAGCTCATAAACATAGAATTCGATATGCAGTATTCTGATACAATTAGCATAAAAGCAATTAAGTCCAGAAACTTATTAAGAACGTGTCTGGATAGTACCTTAATTCCTCTCGTTCCTTTTACACCTATATGCATGAATGCTGAGCTCTTCTGCGATTTTAAATAGGGTTACAACAATTATCCAATCCAAATAGCTTCTCAGCTTCAAAGAGCCACATGAAAAGTTAACATATACTTAGGTCCCAGAGGGTGTCAGCTCCAAGAATATCCCACAGCTCTCATTTACCTGGGTGTAAAGTGAGCTCTCCTAACCCTCTAACCTCACGATGACCTCCTGACATGAGGGATTTATGGGATAGAGACAACTTACATTATCATCTCCTACAGACTATTTCAGTTGTTTTTAAAAGATATTCCGATTCTTAACAAATCCTTTTTAGGAGCATGGTGATTTTCTTTTCCCCTGAAAAGTAATAAATTGGTACCAAACTTAGATCATCGACTACTTTTATAAAAGTTTTCCAATATCCCTCTGAATATTTTCAGATGTATACATTTATTTCAACTTATATCTATTTATTTATTCTGAAATATTGTCATGTCCCTGGCCTTGGTGATATAATGGTGCTTGAGACTTAGACCTGACCTTCAGGAATTTCACAGTCTTGTTGGGGAAGATGGAGATATAAGTAAATAATTATAGTGCAATGTGGCAACTATTCTGAGGAAGTATCATGAAGGCTAATGAAATCCTGCAGTAGCTCAGAGGAGAGGTAATTAGCTCTTCTGGTGCAGGCTAGGAGAAAGAAAAGGAGAGCAAGGGCCAAGAGTGGGGGGCTGGGTATGCCAGGGGAAGACAACTCAGGGGGTACGGGTTGGCAACACGAAAGGGATATGGTCAGACACGGCAGAAGTGTGGAAGTGGGGGAAGAAATTCTAGGAAATGGAGCTGGTAGGACTTGAGCAGCTCCACCTGCCAATCTTTCCAGAAGACGATGATGGGGAAATCATTGGAGGATTTCAAATAGGGTAGACGCCTTCATCAGAATTATTCTTTCCATCAGGATAACCCTGGGAGAACCTCACTTTCTTCGACCCAACATCTCATCACTAAGAAAGGAACCAGCTGACCTCAGTAGGTATTTCTTGCTCTTATATTCAATCACTTTTTGGGTGTGTATAGAGTTGAAGCTACATGGTTGGCCAAATCTTTGGCAAAAGTCATCTTCTATTTCCCCGACTGCTGGGTACTGTGCCTGGAGGGCCACTTTCTTTCAAGGCAATGGGACTTGGCACCTTTCTTTCAACTTGAAAACTGAACATTCCAAAACCAGAGCTCTTGTTTAACCAGGAACATTAGCTGGTGATGAAGCATGACGCATTGTTAATATAGTGATAAATTTCCCATTAGGAACAGGGCACTGGCTGCCAAATCAGAGGGCAAAAAGTTAAAAAAACAAAACAAAGCCAATGAAACCAGCCCATTATGGGTTGACAAAGACTTTTATTTTCCCTGGCACTTTAAGGGAAAGTAGTCACAGAATCTTAATTAATAAATAGCCATTGCTCCATTCAGGCGAGGTAATGGTAGTGCCTTAGTATCTGCCACAGAACAATTTGTAGCTGTCTTCTTGATCTGAAAAGTGAATGAGTCGACTCTCAAAGAAGAGGGGAAATTAGGCACTATGCTGCTGACAATTGAACTCTATAAATAACCCACAGTGAAAATGAATAAAAAACATGCCTTCCCCCAGCTTTCAGTAGCCTTTCGACAGTGTGACAGTTGCTAGTTTTTTCAATAAACATGATGTCAGTTATGCCTTTTATCCATCACGGCAAAGTCACGTGTGGGGAATAATTGAGTATCTTTTTTCTTTTTCGGCACCTCATATAACAATGCTTTTCTGTTTTATTTATATCATACTGAGGCAAAGCAGCTGTCTGATCTGTAACCTATACGTTGCATCGACTCCATTCCTTTTTATTTCTTCCCTAGTTTCCAAAAAGCTTTATTAGCAACAGTATTTTAGTCAGCTCTCAATTATCTGCAGAAATAGATTTGGAAGGACGTGAAAGATAGGCACTACAGATGACTTCGAAAACTCATTTAATCCAACAACTTTAGTTTCTTCCTCAGTGAATGTTTTCCCAGAACTGTAAACAGTCCCCCAGTTAATTGACTTAAGTTGCACATTCGTTTCCATGCCCGGCCCCTCATTTGGTTCAGGTACTAATGAGCAGAAAAACAGGCCAAAAGGCAGGCAGGACTTAGAAAAACAGAAGTGCTATGAAGTCTTAAATGGGGGAAAACGGAATTTGGCTGGTTGAGAGCAAACCACCCAGGAAACATTCCCCTAAAGGATTTACTGTGGTCTTAGAGAAAGGTAACTTTTTCAGATTAAAAAGTAACAGGTACTGTTTTCCAAGCGGATAAACTGAAATCTAAATGCTATGTGGGGCCTAGTTAGAGAGTTAATGAGTATCCACATAGCGGGCTCGAAGATGCTGGCGGGTGACTGTATGTTTTTCCTAAATTATGCCATGTGTCCTGAACTTTATTACTATTCACGCCACTAACAACAATTTTTTTTCTCCTTATTTGCAGATGTATTAAGTACAGTCCTTTGGATGTCATCAATTCATCATTTGCTAAAGGAAGAAATGGAAGGGAAGCCGAGGAACGCGTTGAATGGCATTGTGTGATTTTGTGCATTCCACATTAAGATGAAAGGAGGTATCACATTTTCTTTGAGATAGTACCTACTCAACAACAAAATCGTCTTTTATCCAAGTGTAAACAAGCCCACTAGCTAGAAGCTTTTTTTCCCTCCCAAGTTCTACATAAAATATAAGCCAGAAGGCTTAAATCGAATCACTATATTATTTTATTTATTTATTACTTACTTTGACTTTTTTTTTTTTTAGATTTTATTTATTCATTTGAGCGAGAGAGAGACAGAGCACAAGCAGGAGAGGCAGAGGGAGACACAGAAGCAGAGGGAGAATGAGAAGCAGACTCCCTGCTAAGCTGGGAGACTAATGTGGGGCTCGATCCCAGGACCCTGAGATCATGACCTGAGATCATTAACCAACAGAGCCACCCAGGAACCACCCCCTCCCTTGACTTTCTTTTTTTAACTGAATGCTCCTGTACATCTAAGAGGGCTTCTAAATCTATAAACTACAAAAAGAAGGGGAATTATTTCCACTTCTACAAAGAAGCTTTTTAATACTATAGCCAAAATATCTGGGGAATTGGAGGGAGAAAAAGGGGAGGGGGGAGGGAGGAGGGACCAAAGAAAAGAGCTAATGGTCAAAACGCATCCTTATAATAAAATGAGCTCCTTAATGGATGCTTGCTACAGGAATAACATTAATTCAGTATTAGGACTTTCACTGGAAAAATATGAATGTAATTTATCTTTTTAACAGTCAGCTGCATTTCTAAAGCTCCGAAGTCTGTAGCTTCCAGGGGCCTTTTGTCTTTCTGCCATGGCAGGAATATCTTGGACAGCTGTAAGAGCTTTCTAAGCCATCTTTCTCAAAATCCATTAGCTAATTCAAGGAACCTAATTAGAGCTGCCATTTTGATGGAGCATACTGAATGCTTCGTACAAACTAGTAACACCATCAATGTTTATTAGAAATCACAAAACCCAAAGTGCTCCATTCCCTATGAATATTAATAGGAATAGAGCAAACAAAATATTTATTAAAACATATGCTTAATACCATCACGGTTTACAGACAGATATGGAGAGAGAGAGAGAGAGAGAGGCACACACTTGAATTTGAAGACATGTGCCCATGAACACACAATAAACCAAGATTTATATTTAAGCAGCATGTAATCATTATTTGTATGCCCCTCCCACTTATGTCCCTTGGTTTTGCACCCTGGAATTCAGCAGCTCACAGCTGGGAAGACAGATGTAAGTCCAGAGAAGGCTGAAGAAGGGGGTGGAAGGGAACCTCTTTTTTTTTTTTTTTTTTTTTTTTTTTTAAACAGCTGCTGAGTGCCACAAATAGTTGTCAGTGGGGAAATAAGCCTTGCTTCTCTAAAAATCAGCAGGATGATGACATCAGTACTTTCTACCCTCATCTAAATGAGGGTATCACCAAATTAATCCAGCTGGCTACGATCCCACGTACCCACCCTGGGAGAGTTTCTGCCAGGGCATGGCTCTGAATTACATGGTGCCCCAGGCTTGCTGTAACCATGCAGTTACACAGGTCGGGCCCCCATTGCCCATGTCCGCTCAGGTATAGACATTCGCTCTCCTGCAGAGGCCCAGAAGACTCTTTTCCTCATTCTCTTCTCTCTGTAGCAACAAAAGCCTTTGCAACGTGTTACTGTCCAGGAGCCCCTCCTCCTCCTCCAAGCTGCTGCCTTCTGTTTTCTTTCCCTCTTTCCATCAAACTTTTAAAAACGATGGTCCGTGGTCTCCTTTTGCCATCTCCATCCTCTCCTTTGGGTGGATGACAATCTGGTGCCCACTTTCACCACTGCTGAAACTGATCTCTGGAGGGTCCACCAAACCCTAGCCTCTCTGCGGTTCTGGACAGTGGGCGGCAAGCCTCCTGCAAGTCTCTCTTTATTTCCTTCTTACTTCTTCCATCTGTTGTCTGTTTCCTTCAATGGTCCTCTAAATGCCACCCTTCTCTATGATCCTCTAACCCCTCTTACCCATATTTTTGACCCTGGGGATATCATTTATTATATTCCTTATTATATATTTTATCATATTATATACCGATTATATTCCTTCTCATGTTCACTTATTTACTGAGCCATCCATCCTACAGATGATCACTGGAGTGCTTCACTTGGGACAAGTCCTCAACACAGCCTTTCAAACAAGAAGACATTCATCTCTAGCTGTGATATTTTGAGGAAACTCCAAAGATCATGCTCATTCCTTGGTCCACATTTGCATCTGAAATGTACCAACATCTTTACACTCCAATTGTCTAGGAACAATCTCTTCGCCTCTTCCCTAAAATCCACTTTCCCTCTTATCTTCCTGGTTTTTCAGTTCCTTCTTCATGCTCATCAAGGCTTGACACAGTGACTAGCATTCACAGGGCAGGCTACCTTGGGGAAGTTATATAACTTCTCTCTCTGTGAATTGGGGATAATGATAGTAAGACTTTAGAGGGTTTATATTTAAAGTATTCAGAATGGTGCCTCGCACGTGAGAAGGGCTCAGTGAGCAAACTCCTATTGGTATCAATATTTTTTATATTATTTTTTAGCTTCTTTTCTCTCATTTATTCTACATCCAATCAATTGTAATCAGTTGCCTCTACTAATATGCCTCCCACCCCATGCATTCCTTCTTATAAGCCCAGTTCACACACTCCTTGTTTGGACCATGCTTGGTAACTAGTCTCTTGGCTGGGACTTTGTTCTAAACAGCTGTCAGGTTAGCCCTTCTAAGGCACAGCTCTGCTCTTGCTTTAAGAGCCTCTTTGCTCTCTTCCCATTGTGCCTACATCTCCAAGCCAAGCCTTCCTTCCCTCTGACTACACTTGCAGCCTGGTCTTTAGGGAAACTTTTATTCTTCCCCAAAGTCACCCTCAGCTCTTACCCACACTCCCTCCGCCATGCCTTTGTCCACACTACCTTTTCCACCTGTAATTATTTCTCCTCCTTCTTAAACAATAGGATTAAGATGATATCAGTCTTTACTTTAAAAACATCCACTGCCTTGTCATTATGTGTGGATTCCGTCTCAGGCCCTCTCCAAGGTCTATGTGGTCACTCTTTATGAACTGGACCTTGCCTCCCTCTGAGCATTAGCCGTCACTGACCATTCCCTACTGTGTTCAGAAACTTCCTTCTTATTACCCCCATCCCTTGGACAGCCCAAGCTCATCACAGCTCTCCTGCTTCGAGTGTTTCAGGGCATGCTCTCCCTTGCTAGGGGAGCCTTCTCTGGCCACCTAATCTGAAGACCCTTCAAGTGACTCCCTACCCAGTCAGCTTGTATGTTTTCTTGTGAAACTGATCACTCTCTGAACAGATCTTTGTTATTTATTTGTTCTTTTATCTCTGTCTGCCTATCTCTAGAAGAATATAAGGTGTGAGATGGGGGGCTCTGTATGACCTGTTCACATGGGTTTCTCCCATGTCAGTGCTTGGCAGAGTAACTAAAGGAATGAATCTTACTCAGTAAATCCTTCAAGATTCTTACAGTCATTCAGCAGATGCTTACTGAGCACCTCCTATTCACTAACGATGCTTCTAGACCCTGGGAACATAGGTGGGGAGGAGCACGAGACACATAACCTCACGGCTTTATATTCTAGTAGGGCAGACAGTACACAAATCGATAGGAAAATGTATCAAGCAGTGGTAAGTCCACCCAGATTCCTAAGATACCATGTGGTGACAAGATAGCCACTGGGTAGCTACTTTAGATTGAGTTGTCAGGAAAGGTCTTTCTCTTTGAAGCAAAGGGTTGAATTATAAGTAGAAACCATCCAGAAGCGTCTCAATGAAGACATTCTAAAGAGAGAAAATAGCCAAAGCCCAAGCCCTAAAGGGAGGAATGACTTGGATGAGTTAAAGGAACAGACAGAAGGCACATATGGCTGGAGCAGAATGCTCGAGGATAGAGTGTAAGTGACAAGGTCAAAGAGACAGGGAAGGCTGAAATCATACATGCTTTGTAGGACCTGGTCAGATCTTTGGATCGGACTTCGGGTGAAATGAGAGGAAGATGTTAGAAGGTTCTGAACAAGGAAGGAACATCATCTAATTTAAGTATTGAACAGACCACTCTGGCTTTTCTGTGGGAGCAGACATGCAAGTGAGCAATGATGCGAGGCTGGCCAAGGTGGTGGTGGTCATGGAGGTGGAGAGAAACATGAATTCGGAAGCATTTTGTCCTAAGTATAATCTACTCCATGAACCTTTCCTGGCAGAAAGCAGTCTTTCTTGCTTTGGAGTCCCCAAAGTACTTGGTACCTTTGTGATGGCCCTTACCTTCTTCTTCATGACATTATGATTATTGATATATCTTATTTAGTTAAAATCATTTGTTTAATCCCCAACCACTTGTGGCTAAGCAATTATCCTTTTGTGCCTTCTATAGAACTTGGTACATTGCCCTCACCTGGGATGTAGTCAACACACACATTTTTGCAGGAGTTGAAAACAAGAAAGTGATTTGACACAACGAGCCAGGAGAAGTGGGAAGGAAAAGGGAGAGACAATGGTGCCATTTCAGGGGCAGGGGAGAGTATAGGTCTGGGGGTGGGGAGTGTGTACAGGAGAGGTTGTGGGCTGTGACCACCCCAGCCTGGAGAAGGGGTGACTTTTTGCATATCTCCTTCCCAGGCTCATAAGCTGAAAACAAGTCCATCCCTCTTGGTTTTATGGCTACTCTGCCATTTCTAGGCATTGCACAGTAAGCTCACTACTTAAAGAAATGACAAGTCTTTGAAGTTCTTTCCATTGCATCATGTTTTCATGGCCTCCTGTTTTCAGCCAGCAATTGCTGTAACTTCTTGTGCCATCCACTCCCATAAGAATTGTCTAACCAAGCGGCAATGCACATGGCTTATTAGTGCTCATGGAATGTATCCGTGCCAAAATGGAGTTATTGGAAACCTTTTACATGCTATTTCATACTAAATATGGGATGCACACTTCCAGGAGAAACTGTCCAGAAGCAGAGAATGTCCAAACTCAGACACTTTAAAAAAGGTAGGCTGGCACCATTGCTGCTGACCTTTAACTTTGAATTAAATTCAGTTCCTCATTCTCATTAAAACCTAATTGCCAAATAGCATTCTACTCTGATTAATGAAGTTTTCTAATAAGCATATCACTTGCTAGTACTCTGCCGAAGTAGCTGAAATCTTGAGCAGGAGAACTGCCAAGTGGAAATATTACGTTCTATATCCGGTAAAATCAAAAGCATTCTTCTTGTTGTTAAGTCAAGTCCAGCTCTGGGGAAAAGAGAACGGACTATGATGTTACAAATGGGATACAGTCATTGCCCAGGAAGTCAGTCCAGCAGAAAACTGAGCCCTCAACCTGATGCTACAGGTTCATTTAGAATTCAACAACCCCTATTTTGAAGTCCGTCGATTTATATTTTCAGGAGAAACTGGCAAATGGGTTTAGGGACTTGGGAAGAAGGATACAGAGTAACTGGGAAGCCAGTTCTCAGGGTAACTGAGTCTTAGCACTTACCCACTGCCTTTAGGCTGATACCAGAATTTCAACCCTAGCTCAACTCAAGGCTTTTGTCTCCCTTAAAACAAGGGTGGTACGGATGTTTGTCTCTGTGAGTGAGTTAATGCTTTGTGGACAAGTTTCAATGCCAGGAGGGAAAATGGCAGAAGCCTAAGGGTCTTGGAAACCTGGTAAGTGATTGGGTGAGGAGGAGTAGGGCTTTCCAAGCAAAACCCTTCTAAGTCTAGCCCTGAGTTGGGATATTAATGGTACTGAAGATGGGTCATGGATGGCCAAAAGGAATTAGTGAGTATCTACTGGATACAGAGTGCTGGCCTTTGAGCCAGGGTTCAAGAACAAAATTATGAAACTTCCCTCAGAGAAACCAGAAGGCCTCTCCCTTCCCATCTGTTTTATGAACACTCACCTCCTTGCACACACACGCATAGTTCAACAACAGTAATTCAGGCAGATAAGGTGGATACTGTTTCCCACACTGCAGTGCTCTACACTGAGATCTTAGGGACCATAAACATTGAATTCCTTCCTTCTGACCTCCCTAGACACAGGAATAAGAAAGAGAGGCTAACATCATTTGCTTTTAAAGTGGTTTTTTTTTTTTTTTTTTTTTACTGAGCAAGAGTCTGACAACAAGGAAGATGTCTGTTTACCTCTGGAATGCTTTTCAGCTGTAGCCATTTTATTGCTTTTGTTAAAACCAGTGCCTCCAATTTTTTTCACTTGAGATGTTTAGACATATTCCACAACTGCACACTTCAGGGCAGCTGAACATTAAAAAAGGACTCATACAGTTGAGGTATGACTCAAATTTTGTGGGAGATAGCAGCTCGCATGGCAAAGGGAGTGAATCTATAAAAAATTCAGGAGCAACGTTTCCGTACACATCCTCCACTCTGTACCAAAGAGAATATTCAGAGTCGCCGGAAAAATGCACAAGCCAGACTCCGTGCCGGTGTGCTGATCTGCTCATAAAATAGTTTAGATAACTAATCACGTAATAACCTGAAGCATACTCCTTGTGTAAAGGGGGACATGCAGAAAAAACGCAAAAGGGAACATTCACAGAGTTCAGAACTAGGTCCTCCCACAGGACTTCACGGTGGGGCTTGACACGTTGCCATCTGACCAACAAAGACCAGACAAAGAGTTACTGAGTTTTGTTTGAAGTTCATCTTCACGTGACACCGACTTGGAATCCACCCCCAAATAAAAAGAAATGGGGAAACATAGTGGCCCCAGACAAGCAACAGATGTTTTCGTGACACCACCAGAACACACATGTTAAAAGGTTAATATTTTTGAGGGAAAAAAAAATGTTGATGCTGGAACCACAAAATAACATGAGACAAATGGCATGATTAGGAGATGAACTTCACAGCTAATAAATTTGATAAATGATTCCTTGGTTTTATAGGGAGATAAAAATGGTTCACGTGGGACCTAAAACCAAAACTTTACCTTCAGAGTCTTATGCATACTGTAACTCTAATAAGAGGAGAATACAACATTCATTCACGCTAAAGAAAAAATAATTAAAGAGAGAAAAAGGACAACCGGTCCAGTGCGGGAATCACGATGCGATGCATATGAAACATTTTCAAAGAGGTCCAATAAACACAGCATCAGAACTCGCCATTCCACATTTATCCCACTGGGCTTTGGCGCTCGGAAAAGTCACAGGCGACTCAGAAATGCACGCATTAAGGGCAGTGATTGGAACCAAATGGGGTGAGAAGCCTACTTAACATGGTTTTCCGCTAGCGATTCTTTTAAGGGAAAAAAAAAAAAAAAAACTAAAAAGGGAAACGTCACCATTCTACCTAATGTATTTATTAGGAAAATGTTAAATTAAGTCATTTGCAGTCAAAATGAACAAATTGGATGTCTGCCTAGGTGCACCGGTGGCTTACCCTACACGCGTTCCAACAACGTGCGGTCTGGCTAAGGAGATAGCTAATTGACTATTGTTCCTTCCATTGCTTGTCCATTAGGATAAATCCAGCTTGTGGACACTGAACCTTTCAAAGACAAAGAACTGAATTAATTTGGTACTTCTACAGCGCTTAATAAATCTGACACTGTCTGGTGGTTTTCTTCATTTTCGACCACCTGACAGCTACCGTGATCACAAGTTTCAGAGAATCTATTTTTGGGTGTAAAATTAACAGCAATAAAACAAGCTAAATGGAATATGACCAAATCACAGAGCTCGGCCTATCGTGGAATTTCAAAAAGAATCCTGGAAGCATGTCGGCGAGGATTAGTATTCTGTGCATAAATTCAAAAGTTTGCTTAGAATCAGAGGCATTCCTTTAATATCAAAACAAACACGATGCCACTTCATTTACAGAAGCAAACAGCATTCCCATCACCAAGGAGCAGACCTGTATGGTCGAGGCTCCTCACGGTAAATGCTCAGGACCTTTTCTTTCTCAGGCTGACATTTGTATTGAATCGAGTAAGTTCTTCTTCATAATTTTTCTTTTCTAATGGATTCCCCCCCCCCATATCTGTTTGTGGGGGGGGGGGGGGAGAAAAGCAGAGGGCAGCAAAACCAGCCTTAAGTGCTTGGCAAATGATCTTCTTCAATCTGGACCTCATAAATCCTATAAAATGTTATATTTCAACAATAGGCTGAAAAAGCTTCTCTCTCTGCAATGATGAAGTCTAGCTTCAAAATTTATAGTTTCATCTCAGAAATGGACTATAAAAAGAGACTGACCTAGTTGTCTATCAACGAAGCCTGACAATAGCAAATAAGGTGTGAGCTTTCAATGTCAAATATACATTTAATATTAAAATTCGCAGATTAAACATTGCAAAGGGGTTTCCTCTGCAACACATGCTGATGGGGGTGGTGATAGATGGGACCTGGGTTGTCATAGCAATGTCCGGAGCCTGATGTGACATTTCTTTCACTAGCTACTGTGAGCGTCTTATTTTTCTGAGACTGCCTTTTCAGAGGCATGCTATTCTAGCAAGGGCTAAGGGTTAGTCGATTAAAACAAGATCCAAACAGATGTGGCTTACTTCTGTGCTTAAAAGACCCAGGTGTGTAATCATTCATTTTTGTCAAGAGGGGTATAAAAACCTGCATCCAAATACGTCTTGATAAATCCAAATAGATTTTTTTTGAGGGAAGAAACAGAGGTTGATTCCAGTAACTGTTCCTCCTGATAGTGGAACAAGGCTGAGGCAGAATGAAAACTTCTAATGGTAATTTAGAACAGACCTGAGCTTCCATAAAAAACGCCTCACCTCACTAGGAAGCTAAGAAGTTCAAAGTGAAATGATAAGGTACTATTTTTCACCCAATTAGCAAAGATTTACGGGGGGCGGGGAAGAGAAACTATTCAATGTCCTCAGGTATGGGTTGAAATGAGCTCTTTCCAATGTCGCTGGTGGAAGCATTGCTTCAATTTTCCTGGAAAACCATTGGCACTACATTGTAAGCCCTTGATGCATTTCCCTTCTAGGAGTCTTAAGGAAATAATCCAAGCTGTGAGGGAAGATGTATCTACAAAGGTGCTTATCAGAGAATAATTTAAAACACGGAAACCTTTGAGATGTCCTAACTGTCCAGCATTAAGGAGAAGGTTACATAAATTAAGTTATAGCTATGCCGCAATGTTTTACTTAACCATTAAGAGGGATGGGTTTGAAAACACTGGAACAAGAAAAGAGCACAATTCAATGATAAAAAGGCAAGAAACCAGAATTTATATATGCCTGTAAATCTTACACATGTATATAAACATGGCAACACTCGGCAGGAACACACATTATGTCTTTCGTATATAGAGATCAGATTGGAAAGGAGCCTCTAAAATGTTAAGGATGGTCAAGTCTAGATTGTGGGATAATGGGTGATTTGATGTTTCTTTTCCGCTTTAACTTTTTGGTTACCGAATTTAATAGAAAATACTTGTTATAGAAAATTTAGAAAATAACAGTGTATCTTTAACGAATATAAAAGGAGGGTATCTAACATTGGAGCTAGAACTGATTATCCTGGGGTCGAAATCTGGTATGTATTAAGGGGGTAGGTGGGGAAGGAGTTTTTCTTCTATCAGATTTAGATTCCTCCTCTTCCTTCCTAGGAAGAAAGGTAGTGGTGATAATGCAGTGGGATTGGGAAAGTGCTTTTGTACTTCATAAAGAAAGCTACAAATACTAGTTACTTTAAATTTAACATGGTGAGGAAGAGAGAGAAAGCATTTCACTGGGGACCGTGCGAGGCTGCGGTTTAGGTTTACAGAAATATAAATTTGGTAGTGGAGGGGTCATTTAAATTTAATAAAGGGAAAAATAGTTCCCTGCTCATAAGGTGCCAGACTGAATCGCAAATTTAAAAGTATATACTCAAAATGGCATGTAGGAAAGAAGCATTTCAGTGAGTGCATGCCGCCTTCCTGCCGCATGTTTTTCCAGCTCTTACTAACAATGTATGATACCATCAGCAATAATGAGTGAAACACGCCCTACTGGCGGGCGGCAGAGAACCAGTAGTGTATAAACAATTTGGTATTGTAAAATCCTCTAATGGAGCTTAATAAGAGAGCGAACATTTAGACACAACAGGGCTGAGACAAGATGTGACAGTTACCATAACACAGAATCTCATTACTTTGTTGGTCGTCTGACTCATAAATAGAATTTTAAGCTTGTTTGTATTTTTCATAAGTGATTCATGAAAAATTAACCTGTGATTTGAAAGGCAGAATATTGTGGTGGGTAATATGCTAAATTTAAGAAAGTCATCCTCTTTTTTATTAATGAGAATGGAGTGTATTTAGAGGTCTGGCAGTTGAAAATTATCATGGGAGTGGGTTGTAATGGGAGACTATGGGGGGATTATATAGTGCGAAAACTATCATGGGAGACTTCCTAGCCCAGAAATCTCTCTCTTTTTTTTAAAATGAGCTTCTCAAGGAGTTACTGGCATTTGTAAAAATGTCAAGCTTCTAGCTCTATGGGTCACTTCAACTCTCATTTTTGGTCATTCTCTTTATTTTTAAAACTTATTGGTCACCAGTTGCTATTCCCTCAAATCCCAGGAACTGTCCATTTCTCTACTCATTTCTGTCCCTTTCTTTTCTCTTTATTAAACTTCTCATCTCACTTGTCTTCCTTATCCCTTCTGGGGATCACAGAATCCTAGGACTGGAAGGGATGTCTAGACCTCATCCTTCCCTCAATTTATTTGGCTATATTATATGTTTGAGGACTAGCCAAGTTTTCAAATGGTGTTCCATGGAACCTGAGACTGTGGGACCATTTTTCAGCATCTTGTTTTGCCCCAGTTGGCTTCTGCTTCTGGGAATTTTAAGCAGCAAGGAAGTTTTAAGAAAAGATAATGACTATTCCTTGGGAATGTAATAGGTGAGGTCTTGAGACAAACACATAGAAATCAACATAACTTACGTAGCCTACCTTTTACGATACACATTACATCCCATATTATATGTCATCTCACACTATATATGATGCAAAATATTTATTGTGAAACTCAATGGCCCCATGTACTCCTAAATCCAAACTTCATGGTTTTAACAATGGACAAAATTTATCCTACATTATTTTACTGATTCTTTATAAAGTGAACATCTCAGCTCTCTTAAGAAAAGAAGGAAAACTCTGAAAGGCACTAAAGAGAAAGTGTGTGTGTATGTGTGTGTGTTTAAATCCAGAGAAGTTTTGTTTTTTCTTCTTACCTTTCCATGAGTTCATGAGTTGAGTAGACAACTCATATTATACAGTTTATATATCCTATGTTACCTTCAGAGAATAACAATATGCATTAATCTATTTACACCTTTCAAAAACCAGCACAAGAGAAAGAAATCTAATTCCAAGACTCTAAAAGCATTGCTGGCTAGAGAGAAGCCCAGCTAAACAAAAGAGCCCTCAGACACACTGAACGCCGACAGAGACCAACCTTGCTCTTTTTGGTTCCAAGGAAGCTGAGAGGTGATTCCCTCTTCTCTACAACTGCGTGTCACTGGGTTAGTGATGTTTTTGTGAAGAGGGTTTGACAACAATGGAGAGTCTCCTGCCTGCTAAACTAAAAGTGACTACTCTGTTTGAAAGTTGTCCCTAGATGTATTTTACATGCAGAAATTACCTGTGACAGTCCCAATCAAAATAAAGTTTCATTTCACTTGGAACATAAATGGACGCTACAGTATGTTACCTTAAATGTTGCCGTTGGGCCCAAGTAATGGTTAAGCTATTTCCTAGTGAGTTTCTCATAGGTTACTACTTTTGAACTTAGAAAATAAAAGTGGGCTTTCCCTGATCATGCCCTTTTTGTGTAAGCTCATGCCTGTAACTTAAGAAAAACAATGTATGTAGAAACAGAGACTGAATACGTCAGTTTGAAAACCTAGCTCTGGTTACCTGAAACGAAGTGTAAATATAAAGTGAGAAACCCTGCTTCTTCTATACCATGGCCCCACAGGTGTCTGTGGGCAACCTCATCAGGCCCAACAACAAACATCAACACGGAACCACCTACAAAGACGACCCTGTAAACAACACTCCTAGTCTCTGAATTAAAGGGTATGAGCCAGGATACAACTTGCAATTTGTCAAATGTCAGACTGCAAGGATCAATGCTCCCTTCTGATATCTGATACACATCATTCCCGGGCTTGACAACAATCACAACAGACTTTGTTTTAAAGAATATTTTCATGCTCACCTGTCTGTAACAGGCCAGGATGCTATGAAATCTAGGGAGGAGTTTCCCGTGATTTGATGGTAAATTCCATACAATTTTCATCCTATTTAATATAGACCCAAACATTACTTTCTCTACTTTGGCCTACAGAAGACCGTTTAAACTCTCAGAAGACAGGGCCCATAGCTGTTTGAAACTTACAGGTACATCTTCAATACATTCTAGGCCAGAGAATTTAAGTGGGAAGGGGGTGGTGCTGAAGAGATTGTTCTGGAAATACTGAGAATGACTTTCCTGTATTCTTGTATCCCACAGGCCCTGCCCTACCTTGAAAGGTTCTGATATTATCATCGAATCAACAAGATTCTCTCTTATCTTTTTTAAGGGAACATTTCTATGCAAACAAGTAAAGTTTCTAATAGTATAGTTACCAATTTTGATATTCAATTACTGTAAGGGAAAAAATCACAAAGTGTGTGTGTGTGTGTAAAATTCCATTGCTAAAAGCTTTTTACAATCTCATAAGCCAAATTCTTCTTAACTAAGGACAGAACCACCTGGATAACAGACAAAAGAGATTCCCCAGTGTGAGAGTTTAGGGAGCTTCACACTCCTATTTTAATTCTTGAAATCTGGAGTTCGGGTGAAGCATTCCTGCAGCGGTGAGGGTGAGCCGAGGGGGAACGAAGCTGGATCCCCGGTACTGTGGTTAACAGAGGAAGTAGCAAAGAGGTGTGAGATGGTCAGAGAAGCGAGCCTCAAAGGGAGCTAAGGGGCCTATGAAACAAATGATAATGACATTCAAGAGTAATTTTTATTTGATTCTTAAATCTACAGTGGAGCGGAGTAAGAAAGGATAGGCCACTGCTGGGAAAAGAGACCCTGACATGGTTAACAGCACCAGAGAAAAGGCAGAGCAACCTGAACTCCTATTTTGCTTCCATTAAAGAATCGCAGAACCATATAATTTTGGAGCTGGAAAGAAGTGCCAAGATCACTTAGTCCCACCATCCCGTCTTTGCAGATGGGGAACGATGCAGAGACGTTAAGTAACTCATCTGACATCTCCAGCAAGGGAAGGCAGAAGAGAGGTAGAAAAGAAAAGCGTGGTAGGAGGGAGAGGAAAATACACGATCCAAGATGCTTTAAAGGCATTCCCGTTGCAGTACTCACAAATTATGTTCATGGTTTTGAAAGAGCTGAGAGGTGTGCCCCGAGAAACATAGATGGTATCTCTGAGAAATTACAGACCACGGAAGAAGTGTCCAGATACTTGAAGTGAGTGAATCACAGCCATTTTTTTTTTTTTTTTTTTTTTTAATGGCCAAAACAACCTCTAGAAAACTAGAGGTCAGCTGGTTTCAGTGCTGGAATGTAACAGTCGAGGTGACTGGAGATCAACAAGAGTCAGTGACAAATATTAGGTGTGGGAAAGAGAGTTACAAAAATGTAATTGCCAACAAGAGCCTTTTCTCTTGGTGAAGCAGCCATATCGGGCTGCCCGTAGCTTCTGAAGAGTAACTACTCCTCGTGCCTTTAGGAAGTGTTTGAGGCTCCAGATGGAGAGAATAGGGACTCGTGTGTCCTGGGAAGTCTTTCACCGAGAGGAAGTAGGTGAACAGGCATTTCCTGACAGAACAGAAATAGGACATGCCACCCCAACCCTAAGAAACAAGGGCCGGGAGAAAGCTGTGGGATCACTGAAACACAAGCATCAGAGCGGATCAGAGCAGAGAGACAGCCCGAAGGAGGCTGTACTGACCAGGAGACCAGACAAGACATATCAGCCTGGGAGGTTTGGCCAGCCTAAGAGTGTGACAAGAAAGCTCTGTGATCTGAAAGTCATGTGGCTAACAGCGGCGCCACTTGGATTCACTCATTTATTCAATACATCTTTATTGAATACCAGATGCCTCGGGAATTGTGCTGGGATTAGACATTAAATGCAGTTCCTGCTTCGAGATCTCAGAGGGGAAATAAAGAAGTAATGTCTGGGCTAAATCCGAGTAACACATAGGGCTTCACCTGGAAAACAAAAACAAAAACAAAAACAAAACAAAGAGATACAGAAATACAAAGAAATAAAGAAAGACAAAGCGATTGTCTTGGGTCATCCAACTGAAGTTGGGGGCCTTAGAAAGTTGGGAGGGTAGGGACCAGAAGAGCATTCGATAGAGTTGTATTTTGCGAGGAGTTTGTAGAAGGCAATGCATGTAGGGAGCAGAAGACAATGTTCCCTAATCCAGCCACTAGAGCCTCCCAGACTGAAACTTGTCCAGCTTAGAGCAGCATGTCAAAGGGAAAGCACAATGGATCAAGAGATGTGTGTAGGAATGTTGGACCCCACAGCATTTCCTCACTGGGGAAATGCAGACTACAGACAACCAAAGCTACCATTGGCTACCAAAGATCCATTGTGATGGATCTTCTTGGGAAAGAGTCTGGGTGTGGGGCTAAGGGAGATGGAAGCCTCAAGAAGGAACCCTAGATGTCTAGCTTGAGCAAGTTAAGTAAACAATGGTGCTCTATATTGACGTGTCACAGTCACAAAATTGCAGCGAGAGTAGGCAAGAAAGGCTTGTAATTAAAAGTGGGTATTAATTAAGTGAAGTGAAGTCTGTCATTATGAAATTCTAGAGACGTGACATCTCGAGAAGATGATCAGTTTAGCAAGAATAAGAGTTAAGCCCAAGGAAAGAGAAGGGTCTGCTCTAAAGCACTTGCTTCATTATTCCTGGCTAGAATGAATACCATTGGCGAGGGAGGAAGAACTGCAGTTAAATGAGAATTGCGTGGGTGTTATACTGTTGTAATGAGTTACCTTCTGCCTGGGGTTAGCTGCTGACAAACCTTTATGCATGGGGACTACACGTACTCCTGTCTGAAGGCCAGGCTCCATTCTCCCGTCTCAGGTAGAGCCTTGTAGGTTGAGCTAGATCATTGGTTCCATCTTCCTTCCAGGCAAAACAAGGACAGATCTGGGATGTGATTAGACCTGCACCTTGTCTTGCTCAACCCATTCTGAGGTTACCTCACTGTGTAGCAGCCAATTCTTAAGTTGGGGTGCATCTTTCTACAGATGGAAAAGGTAGAGCTAGCAGACTTGTATGTTCCCTAAGAGTGGAAATTTATTGTTTCCATGTCTTTTTCTTACTTGAGCTGTAAACTCTGCGAAAGAAGGGAAAGTTCAGGGTTTAACACAAGAACGAGTTTTCTGCCACGGGAGCTAGTCTTAAATGAGAGAGTCTGCCCACTGCCCTGGAAAACTTTAACCACTGGAAGTATGCTGAAGGGCTTCTGGCATGTCCAATATGGCAGCCAATAGTCACACATCACTACCGAACGCTTGAAATGCCACGAGTCCAAACGGAGATGGGCTGTAAAGTGCAAAATGCACACCAGATGTTGAAGACTTAGTACAAAAAAAAGAGTGTAAAATAGCTCTATAATAACTGTTTTGAACACGTGTTGAAATTGTATTTTGCATATATTTGGTTAAATAAACTCTATTATAAAATTAATTTTACTTTTTGAAATGAGGCTACTGAAAATTTAAAATTGAATATGGGATTGACATTTTATTTCTATTGGACAGAGCTGCTCTAAACTAAGGTTAATCAGTCCCAGTCTCTGGACATTAGGTTGGGCTTAGGGATTCTGTTCTCCATTTGACTCTTTCCCAAATAGAGAAGGAAGTCTTATTGAGAACATCTTCTTATTTATTCTAATTCAGAGACATTTTCCATAATTGATAAATACACTGAAATGCAACCCAACCCCCAGGGTGGGGGGGAAAAATTCTTGTTTTCTCTCTCTTCACTGCTATAAATGGCTCCGGTGGTGTCAACTTTTGTTGTTGTTGCTCAAAAAAGGGAATACATAATTTAATCTAAAATCCTGGCATTCAAAAAAAAAAACATCCAAAAGGACATACTCCAGAAACTTTTGTGCTTAGGGAGAAGGTTAATGAGGATGATATCTTTTATCAGAGGAGTTAAGATAGGATTTAGTTAAAATATTGCCAGTCCCCAAATAATACATAATTGTAATGTAACTGCCTTTAAATCAAATGACGGAGTAAACAGAGCCACGGAGACTCTTAATTGAATGGGGTGTGGTGGGAAGAATGGATTATTGATTTGTAGTGGTAAAATTTTTCTTGGCAGGTTGGTAACAGCACCTGAGGAAAGAAATTTGAATTTACGCCTATTCAAGTGTGGAGACAGAGCATGTTGCTAAGGTGTTAGAGGCTTCTCAGAGCGCATCAAGAGGTCCAAACACGGACCACTGAGGCTGAGGGTTGCACTGGCAATACCAGTCCACAAACGGAAAGCCATACTCTCCCTCCCAGGATACGGAACCTGAGCAAGGAATGTTCTGGCCTGGAAAGGAATGAGCTCTCTCTGCCAACTCACCAATACGAGGAACTGACAGCTGGAAACTTCAGAAGGGTTTCAGCAGATTTGCCACATGTTTATTTTACATGGTTTAAGAAGTCGATACCAATTAAGCCCTGCCTCATTCGGCACCCCAGCTAACCACAGCGTGGTTCCGGGACCAGCAGGGTGAGTGTCCCCAGGAACTTGTTAGAATCTCAGGCCCACCTCGGCCCTCTGGAATCAAAAATCTGCATTTTAACAAGATCCCCTGGTGATCTGAATGCAGCAGCTTGAAAAGCCAAGCTTTTCCTTTGTAGAAAGAGGCCACTGGGTCACAGCTGCTTCCTTTCTGTCTGGAGAACCCCACGGAAGGTGACCTCCCCATCCCCCCATCCTATTCTGCTTATGAAAAGAGCACCAGCGAGTTAGGGATCCTGGTTGGAGGTAGCTTCCAACCCGTAGCTCGTCAATTAATGCAGCTTTTAGCCGCAGTTATTGGACATCACTGCTCCCCCGATGCTTCTGGAATCTGTGAGCTCAGTTTTTACCCTGTCTGTTCAACGGCACAGCTTTCCTCCCAGAAGTACCTGTTTTCTTTCCTTTTGTATCAGTTCGATTTGTACCACAGTGGAAAAGCTATGAATTATCAGTTTTTCTAAAGTGAACCGCTATTGCCTTTTGTTTTTTTTTTTTCTTTAAAGGAGAAGGGACTTGCCACTCAACTGCCCATAACGACAGCAAGAACAGTCCCTGGCCTGGGGACTCTTATTCAGCGGTACTATCACCTTCCACAAGCAAAGTTTATAGAGTGGGACTTCTTACACATGGGAGGAAGAAAAGAGTGCAGACTGAAACAGAACTCTGGAGAAAGAAAATAATTTTTAAAAATGAATACAGCGGTCAACACAGCACGGTGGTTAAATACACGGTGGTGAAGTGTCTAAGCTCTGGGCTCAGGCTAGGTAGGTATCAATCCTGGCCCCATCCCTGATGATATCAGGCCAGTCCCTCAACTTCTCTGCAGCTCGGGTCCCTCATTTGTATAGGGACAATAATAGTCCCACCTGGTCACGTGGTCAGGGCATGAAATGGTCCATGCAAAGCAACTAGCACAGTGTCTAGCCAGAGCAAATTCTCAGTAATGTCTAGTGTTGGCTATATTATTAATCATGCTTAATATTATTACTTATCAACATTATATCATTCGGTTTCTGAGTTCTATGACATGAGGCCAAATTTCAGTGGTGTCTAACTTAACAGGTAGTTGTACATGTAATAAAACAGCTTCTTTCAGGGGTGCCTGGGTGGCTCAGTGGGTTAAGCCTCTGCGTTCGGCTCAGGTCACGATCACAGGGTCCTGAGATCGATCCCCACATTTGGCCCTCTGCTCAGTGGGGCGCCTGCCTCACCCCCTCTCTCTGCCTGCTTCTCTGTCTACTTGTGATCTCCCTCTCTGTCAAATAAACAAATAAAATTTAAAAAACAAAAACAAAAACAAAAACAACACAGCTTCTTTTAGACATGCTAAAATGTCAATTGGCTCTCATTGTCTTTAGACCAGGAGGAACACCATTCTGACTTACTAGCGATCTAACAAAATCGTATCATCACAACGGTGCACGTACACAGCCTCACTGTGACAAGGCGCACCGGTGAACCCAGAGCAGCCCAGTGTCGACTAATTAACTTCTCAAGGCTTCCGAAGGGTCTCCTGGGTGTTTTACAGGGTCCACCAAGCCAAAGAAGGCTGGAGAAGAGGAAATAGGATTAACTTCTTGATTGGAAGAGTGATTAAACACTGGAACAGGATACCCAGGGAGGCTGCAGGATTTCCTTCTCTAGGGAACTTTTAAACAGGAGACACAACTGTCTGGCCTGCATGATGTGGGTCTTCTGCCTGGGAGCAGGGAATTGAAACGTGTGAACTCAAAAAGAAAAATTACAGTTCGACGTTAATGTTTTTTAAAAAAATAGGTAGAAGTAATTTCCTTTCCAACTGATAGGAAAATACACTATTTTCCTGTACCCCTCCCACTGCCCCCCTATCCCCCGATTCCTAACTCCCCTCATTGACCGCTCTGACTGT
The DNA here is from genome assembly GCF_030435805.1 of Mustela lutreola. NCBI lineage: Eukaryota > Metazoa > Chordata > Mammalia > Carnivora > Mustelidae > Mustela > Mustela lutreola. The sequence continues at coordinate 194,400,787 of NC_081292.1, forward strand.
ATTTAGCATGGCTGCAATTTGCTTGTTGACATGCCTATGTCTCCTCCACTAGACTACATGGTCCCTGAGGCTGGGACACGGTCATTGCATAGGCACACTCCGATACCTGGTGCAGAAAAAAAGAAGGGTGGCCATTGAACCACACAGATGCAAAGGCATTTAAAAAAGCCTTTGACAGGGGCACTTGGGTGGCTCAGTCTTTAAGAGTCCACCTTCGGCTCAGGTCATGATCCCGGGATCCTGGGATCGAGTCCTGCATTGGGCTCCCTGCTCAGCGGGGAACCTGCTTCTCCCACTCCTACTTCCCCTGCTTGTGTTCCCTCTCTCCCTCTCTCTGTCAAATAAATAAATAAAATCTTTAAAAAAAAATAAAGAAGACTTTGACATCCCCCCCCACACAACTTGTAGGTAGCTCATTCATTCATTTATTCAATATTTATTGAATTGAGCTATGACAAACAAATTCAAAAAATATTTTATAATATCTCTTATGCACAAAGTAAACCTTTCCCCAAAGAACCTGTGGTACAGCCAGTGGTACAAAATAAGTTTTTTTTTTTTGTTTGTTTGTTTGTTTGTTTTTACCTCCAAGTCAGCTAGCAGTTTCAGACTTAAAGAAGTATCCACTCCAGCTTGAAAACAATATACTGCAACTCTTTGTCTCTCTTACAGAATTCGAGTAGCTTCTTAAAAAACCCCATGGGTTCTGCCTACTCTAACTCAGAACTATGCAACACATACAAAAGAAATAAAATATGCCTGGCTACCTGGGATGAAGGTTTTAGATGAAGATCCCTCCATATAACACTTTTCTAGTCCGTTCTCCTTCTTGGCAGCTTTTATTCCAATGGAACATCCCTGAGGCTAACGCGTGGCTGCCTGGTGTGTGAGAGAGGTGCGTTCTCCTGCTTTGGGAGGCTCGCTTTGTTAAAATGCTCTCTTGGTAAACAGAAAGGCAACAATCTATCAGGATTTCAGTTCAGCATGCAACTGACTGGCCTACAAACATAATTTTTTAACGCCTTTTCTTCAGCAACTCTGACTGTTTAATTAATCTTCAGCCATTAACCATTCATTTAAAATGCCACTTACGAAATCTTAATTTTGCACATTATCAGCTGGTTCACAAATAGCTAAACCATGAGCAGAAGCGTAATGATCTCTCTTTCCCTGTTCTTGGAGCTCACCAAGCTTATAGCCAATTTTGGCTTCTTAATTAACCATATGCATATAAGCACTTAAATTAAATGACAGTTTTTTTTTTTTTTTTTTTGAAGAATTAATGTGCAGTGAAATGTTAACACTGACATCATTCTGCTGCCTTTTGAAGGGGCCTGAAGGCAGTGTCTGGCCAGGACCCGACTACTCTGGATGCCCAAAGGTGTTACAGGTGTGGGAACCCTCCCATTTCGGTTGAGTTCTCCTTATGGAATGCACCCTTGCAACAATATTTTGCAGCCCTTGTTCAAATTCTGCAACTTTTACGTTTTAAGGAAAAAAGAGATGTCATCCCCAAGACATGCTTTAGCACGGGGCATTCAGGAACAACAAATCCGGCAGCCCACTCTTTTTCAGTGGTTGACTCCAATTAGGTGAGTTAGTTCAAACCAAATAAGAGGGCAGAGAAGGATATTCAGGGCAAAAAACTAATAGCTGATGCTGAAATGACTTTTTCTCTAACTAGGCCTCTGATTGTTAGAAGCCACAGAGAAATTACTTGCCATTCTACAGGTGTCAACTAGGGTCAGGGTGCAAGTTAAAAACTGGGCGCAGAATTGTTCAGGATGGTTCTTCATCACAGTATATGGAAGTCTCTGACCCATGAACCGGTGCCTGGGTCATATCTGAGATGTGACAGCGAGCCCCCATCTAAACCACTTCTAGACTTCAGGGACTTGACTATGAGTCTGTAACTCATTTGACTGGTGGCAGTAGTGGACATTACATTTTGGAGAATCGTGGTAATCTCGGGCATTTTCGTTTTTCTTGCATCCAAATACAGAGATTCCAAGGATGGGCATAAATAAGGAATCACAAATAAAAATTACATTGCATCATCTACTAAAAACGCCATGCTCCTGGAATGAAGAAAATTGTTAGAGTGCTCATTAAAAATGTTTTACAACACGGTGGGAGTGAAAATGGGAAAAATAGCAGACTGTTTCTTGAATCCCAATGTGAATTGAGGTACAACACCTCTGAATTCATTAGACACGTAGCATAGGTGACACATCGGTGGTTACGAGCCTCGTTTTAGTTATATTATACCTGTGCAAATTACTGAAGCTGGTTTTGACTGCAAATTCATGTGCAGGTGTCAAAAAAAAAAAAAAAAAACACACACACAACCCACAAACATTGACTGTAATTAGAAACAGAAATGTACTGATTGACGAAAGAACTTAGAACCAAACATGCGCATAAACAATTTGAGTCTCAGCAAACTTGGCATTTTGTAATCCTGTTAGCAATTCAGTTTTTAATCCAAGTAAGTACTTAAAATACAAGCATATCTTGACTCTGCAATTTCTGAGGCTGGATTCCAAGAGAATGACAATTTATCCTCCTAGAAGACCTTTCAGGCTGAAAGGAATCAGGAGAGCTTTCCAAAAACTAATGTATAAAATCTGCTAAGTCACATCCATTCTGTGATTCCTCCACTGATCGTCAATCTATTGAACAATCCTATGTTGGGTACCTACCATGTGCTAAGCTCTGGGAATGCAGTTCTTTACGTTCTGTCTTGATGTTGAAAAGCTATAGACCCATTAGGCGAATATAGCAGTCACCCCCAGAGTTTAGTTTTGATTTTAGGATGTTACCCTCAAAAATTCCCTGAGCAATTTTCCTTTGAGTTTAAGGAACTAAAGGTGACTGGCAAATCATGGAAAGAGGGATGATACCTTCACCTAGTAACTTACCTTGGTGTGGAAACCAGTGCCACAGGCAGCTTGTTAGAAATGTCAGTTTTAGGGGCTCTGTCTCAGACCTACTAAATCAGGAACTCTGTGGTTCAACAAGCCTTCCAGGTGATTCTGCAAGCTCAAGTTTGAGAACCATTATCTTGGATGCTTAAAGTTGATCGTTAACTGCAGACGCATACATGTATTTGACTAATAAGGCATCGTCTAGCCCTGAGAATGAGAGATGGGTGGGAAATGGGTTAGGTCTCTGGGAGGGAGAACACATGTCCCTGAATAAGCTGAGGGTGATGAGTGCCCTCAGATGTGGTGAAGAAAACTGGAACCTTTTCTATATTGTGATCTGCGCTAGGGCAAACCTCTTGGTCCAAGGAAGGGAAGGTCCCATGCAGACTGATGAACTCATCCAATTACTGAACCTCTTTGTTCTCTACCTGGTGTCAGGAAGAGAAACTTCTTTCACTTCTCCACAATGCCAAGCTCCTTTGCACATCAGGATTTTCTTCCCCTGCTGCTCTTTTGTCTGAAATGCCTTTCATCCCCCTTTCACCACCGAACTGCTCTTAACTACTCACTCTCCTTGTCTCAACTTAAATGTCATTTTCTCAGTTAATCCTTCCTTGATCCTTCACAATGTCAAATATGTTTATAGCACACCATGCCTCTCCTCAGTAGTATTTATAATTAAGGAGGGATTATAATTAAGAATTTAATATTTCTCTCTTCCAGTAGATCTTAAGTTCCATGACAGTAAGGACTTGGCCCAAATCTTACACAATAAATATTTGTTGAATGAATGGGATTTTTTCCCCCTTATTTTAAGAAACTGTTTATTTTCTGTTAATATTTCCATTTTGTTTGCCTTTGTGCAAGAGCCGTTTAAGACCACTCAGTGGTTGTCCCTACCCATTCAGTGGCCGGAGCAGTGGGAGCTGCGGACCAGTCTTCAGTGGCCGGCTGAGGGCTCCAGTCCCCGGGAGGGAGCTGCTGACTAGGCACGGAGGGCCCCTGCTCGCTTTCAGACCAGTCTGCGGCCTCAGGCGGAGTAGCAGTGAATCCAGGAGCTGGAGCAGTCCATTCACCCTGAAATTCTTCCTTGGTCATAGTCGTTTCAGCAGCGGCCTGCTTACCCTTTTCAACCTCTTCAGGATCTCTGTAGAAGTAGAGACCAGGCACAGACTCCCACGGGTGTTCATGGGAAATGGTGCCACGCATGCGCAGAACTTCCCAGTCATTATCTACGGCACAAGACGCACTGAGTGAGCTCCCTTGTTGCAAGGGATGGCGATGTCCGTATAGCGCAGGGGAGAGTCCGTGTGACATAGAGTGGTGGTAGGCAGGTTGACATTAGATGCCTCTGAGAGAGGCTGGTGATCAGCCCTGGGATCAGTAGCCACTAGGAGTCCCGGCTTCCAGAAGGCTGCCTGGATCTGGTTAGTGAAGTTTCCAGCTATAGGAGTGGTTCCAGCAGCAGTAGCAAACTTAAGCACAGCTCAGTGGCTAGTGTTCTTGGATGATACGACCCTGACATCAGCTGACTTTTCAATGGCAACAATGGCACGAACTGCCAGCAGAAGCTTCTCCCGGGTTCTCTTCGGATTTATAATGAAGATACCATCACTTTTCCTTTTGTAGATGTTCTGTTGCATTTGGAAGTCAAGGTTGGTGCAACCTAAGTGGGTTCCTGCTACAAAGAATTTGAGGTCATCCTCCTCCTTCATTTGTAGGGCATTAAGGGCTCTGGACATTGTGAAAGTTTCCTTTTAAGTTACAATGGGAATGAAAAACACCACCAGAGGGACCGCTCCCCAACTAGCACAGAAGGGCTGAATGGGGATTTATTAAACAGTAAGTTTTATGGAACTCACATGAGTGTTAAAGAACCATGTTTCCTAAGTCCTGACCTGGGAGCTAAATTGGTTCAGGACACATCATCGGTGGTTTCTGAAATCCCCTTTTCTTATATTTTTGGATATTTCCATTCTCTATTTCCTCCCCTAACTGACCTAATGAAAGAGAGGGCAGCTTAATCAATAGTGGTAGAAAAATAAGGAAAAAATGACTAAAATTTGTTTGAGCACTCAAAATGAGGCTACTGTGCTATAGGCTAGACAGGCATTAACACTTCAAGTGCCCCCAAATCTTATGAGACATGGAATCATTTCCCCCTGGAGGTAAAGAGAGGCTCAAAGATGTAACACACTATGGCTAAGGATCACTGAGTGGTAGAATTAATATATACACCTAGGATTGATACCCCACTTCAAATTCTATGCTTTGAAAACATGAGGAGAAAGATAATAGTCTCAACAGAAGTAATAAACAGACGTTAAATACTGCTCAAGAGGCAATACAATATATGTAAAATGTCTTAATGCTGAGCAAATATTAGGTGTTCAATAAATACTATTAGGCGCTACCATCACCATCATCTCACTGCCATCATCCTTAGTCTTGAAAATCCTCCTAAAAACTATATTTCTAGAGCCTAAAACTCACATCTGAACAGACTCTGGACCTACCTTATTTGATATAGGTAAGTTTGGAGAAATTCTCTCACAGGAAAAGATTTTTTAAAAAGCCCCAAAAGGAAATTTATGAGCTGAGCCTCTTCAAAACTGCATGTACTGAAATTTACCAGTGAAGTCTACTGCTTTACATTTCTTGTTTTCCAGTGGATTAGTTTTGAGTCTCAGAAATCACATATGCTTCTGAAATTTGTTTTCCAGACTTGAAACTGGAATTAAGCACAAACAAGGCTTTTGTTACTATAATGTCTCAAATTTCTAAGACACTTAGATTTAGTTCTGCTTCTTTTTCTTGGCATGTTTAAGATGCTTGCCCGCTTTTACCAACACTGGCCTCACTGCCAGAAGAATGAGGCAGGAGCAAAGGTGCAGCAGGGAGAAGCTATGGTAGGAGTGGAGAGCCACCTGATTAGCTCTTTAGAACACTGAGGTATGAATTGCAGGAGGAAACAAAACCTGTCTTCCTTCTTGCTAAACGTGACCACCAGAATGGTGAGGATGGTTTACAGGGTCTCTGAGTGAGAGCGTGGTAGGGAGAGAGAACCTCTGGAAATGCGACTGAGGTAAAGGTTCATGAGACCGATGCTCAAGAGCATAGCATCAGGGACTGCTGTTCTGTGGGGCATCAAAGAGAAGACAAAGGTGACAAAACTGAATGCTAATGGCCAATCTCTTCTACACCTTCTCCAAAATCGGTATATATTTAAATTCGAATCTAAAATCAATTACGAGGGCCCACTATGTACCAAGCCTTCTACAAGTGGCTTTCACTTATATTAGTTCCTTTAGCCCATTAACAACAAAGTCTTTGGATTATAAATTTACGTTATCATAACATTAACACTTAGCATTAAAAATGGGTTAAGGGAGTTCCATTTTTGGTAATGTTTGAAGACATGTCCGCATTCTCACTTTCATGAAAAGAATAGGAATAGTTGGGCAGACATGAGAAAAAGAACAAAACAAGACAAAAGTCTGCTTGGAGGCTTTGGAGAACTAAAGAAGCCAGAACTTGACGGACCAAGAATGATTCCGAAGACTAGATAAGCACATAGAATTGAGCCTATATTCTGTGGCACTTTTTTCTGCAAGTCTTTTGCTAATTCATAAATGGCACAGGATCAGATGCTTTAAAAAAAAAAAAAATGAGCAGAGCCTAAAGGCTAAGACGTGGAGACTGAGAAGAAATTTTGACATTCGCACAGGATTGGCAAGATAGAAAGTAGAGTCCATGGTCTGCTAAGAAAGAAGGGTCTGAGTAAACAACTCAGATTTACAGTTAGGAACAGAAAGGCTACATTCCAGGAGTGAGGGTAAATTACTAATAAACTATCTGGTACCACAATTAAAACCCAACTTCTAGTCATCTACCTCAAAGCTTAGAATAAATCAATATGACCCTAATCTGCCTGTCAGACAGAGAAGTAAATCCTCTCTGGAAAAAGATAACATCAGCCTGAGATTATTTGTACAATTTTCAAGCACCATGTCTAGCATTCAATCAATGCATACCAGGAGATAGGACCAAAGGACTGAAAACAAAGTGGAAAATCAAACAATGTAAATAGACTCAAGGCTAATCCAGATATTTACATTATTAGACATGGTTCTCAAAATAACTATATTTAATATGCTCAAGGAAAAAAGGTGGCAAAAGGGAAAATTTAATCACAGAGGTATAACCTCAGAGTAAATCAAATGGATACATTAAAACTGAAAATCACCATAACTAAAATTAAGAGCTCAATAAATGAGTTTAATAGAAGACTGGACACAGCTGAAAGCAATATTAGTACACTGGAAGACAAAGGCATTCAAAAATAACCAAACTGAATCACAGGTTAAATTAAAAAAAAAAAAAAAAAAGCACAGAACAGAGAGCAAGAAACACGTACCTGTATAAAAAGATCTAATATTTTTGCATTATTAGAGTACCAAAAGGAAAGAAAGTAAATGGGATAGAAATAATATTTGAAGAGATATTGGCTGAGAATTTTCCAAAATTGATGAAAAATGGATTTAAGAAGCTCTACAAACCCTTACCCAGTTTTAAACACAGCAACACACACACACACACATGTACACACATAGGCACCTTATACTGAAACTGCTGAAAACCAAAGACAGAAAGATTTTAAAGCAATTGAAACAAAAAGATGCACTATATTCAAAGGAGTAATTGACAACAGACTGGTGAAAACACTAAATGCCAGAAAACAATAGAATGATATTTTCAAAATGTTAAAAGAAGAAAAAGATCTGATAAATATATACCCAGAAAAAATATCTTAAAAAAATAGAGATAAAATTTTTAAAATTTTTAAAGAAACACAAATTGAGAGGATTTGTTGTATTACAAGAAATACTAGGGAAACTATAAAGGGCAAAAGGAATATTCCATATAGAAGCAAAGATACTTAGAAAGAAAGACCTATAGAAACAGTTAAAATAAACAAATATTGGGGTGCCTGGTTGACTCAGTAGGTTAAGTGTCTGACTCTTGATTTCAGCTCAGGTTATAATCTCAGTGTTATGAGACTGAGCTCTGTGTTGGACTCCACACTCAACTTGGACTCAGCTCATGATTCTTTCCCTCTTCCTCCCCTTCTACCTTTCCCTCTGTTCACTCACAAATAAATAAATAAACACATAAATATATAAATACATAAAATCTTAAAAAACCCTAAATAGTTACCATATAAAACATTTGAATTTATATATGTATAAATATATGTATATTTTAAATACATGAAAACATAGTATAAAAAGTAAAGGGATTAAACGAAGTTAGACTATTCCAAGTTCTATGCCTTATTTAAGAAATGATAAAAGTACTAATTTATTTTTAAATACAATAAATCAGGAATATACATTATAACCTTTTGAGTAATAAATGCAGCTAAAAGGAGAATAGAAGAACACATAACAAACTCACAGAGGTAAAAAAAAAATGAATCATACAAAATTCTTGATTAATACACTTTAGAAAGAAGAAAGGACAGAAAAACTAACAGAGTGGGTGGAAATGGGAAAATGGAGAATAAGTTAGGGATTTAAATCAAATTATATCTGCAGTATCATTAAATGTAAACAAACTAAATACTACAATTAAAATACAGATTGTCTGACTGTATATCAAAACCAAACCAAACCTAATTATATATCTTTTACAAAAGACACACTTTAAATATAAGGATCCAGAAATATTGAAAGTAGAGAGATGAAAAATATACACTAAGCAAAAATTAAGCAAAAGAAAGATGGTATAGCTATAGCAATATCAGATAGAGTAGACTTCGAAGCAGCAGTCACTCCTAGGAATAAAGTAAGATGGGTCATGATGATAAAAGGGTCAATCCCAATTCATGACATTCCTAAATTTTTGTGAACCTAATAACAAGCTTTAAAATATATAAAGTCAAAATTAACAAGATTAAAATGAGAAATTAATAAATCCACAATCATGGGAAGCTATTTTAACTTTAACCAAAATGGGATAAAACTATAAATCAACAACAGAAAGATAATAGGAAAGTCTCCCATCATTTGGAAATGAAACAACACACTTCTAAGTAGTCCATGGGTCAAAGAAGATTCAAGGAAAATTAAAAAACAAACAAACATTGAACTGAAAGAAATGCAAGCACAACATACCAAAATATATAGGATACAGCTAAAGCAGAGCTAGAGGGAAATTTAGCATTAAATGCTTCCATTAGAAAAAAAACAAATCTCTAGCCTGATCACATTCTCTTCTCTCTCTCTCTCTCTCTTTTTTCTTTCTCTAACCAACTTATCTTATTTAAGAAGAAAGGGAGAGAGGGGCAGAAGGTATATTGGAGTGAATTACAGTACAGAATTTCCCTAATATCACAAAGGGAATAAGCATCAAAATCAAGGAGACATAAAAAAAAAAATCAAGGAGGCATAGAGAACCCACCTCAAAATGAATAAAAACAGGACAACACCCCATCATCTAAGAGTAAAACTTACAAGTCTCAGTGACAGAGAGAAAATCTTGAAACAGCTCAGGACAAGAAGTCTGTAACATACAGTGGTAGAAATATTAGATTGGCAGCAAACTTGTCCACAGAGACCTGGCAGGCCAGAAAGAACTGGCATAATATATTCAGAGCACTAAATGAGAAAAATATGCTGCCAAGAATACTATATCCAGCTAGGGTGTCATTGACAATAGGAGAGATAAAAAGCTTCCAGGACAAACAGAAACTAAAAGGATTTGCAATCATCAAACCAGCCCTATGAGAAATCGTGAAAGAGGTCCTATAAGCAAAGAGAGAGCCCAAAAGTAACACAGACCAGAAAGGAATAGAAACAATACACAGTAATAGTCACCTTATAGGCAATATGATGGCACTAAATTAATATCTTTCAATAGTTACCTTGAATGCAAATGGGCTAAATACCCCCAATAAAAAGACAAAGGGTATCAGAATGGATAAAAAAAACAAGAACCATCAATATGCTGTCTACAAGAAACTCATTTTAGACCCAAAGACACCTCTAGATTTAAAGTGAGGGGGTGAAAAACAATTTGCCATGCTAATGGACATCCAAAGACAGCTGGGGCGGCAATCCTTACATCAGATAAATTAGATTTTAAACCAAAGACTATAATAAGAGATGAGGAAGGACACTATATCATACTCAAAGTGTCTGTCCAACAAGGTCTAGCAATTTTAAATATCTATGCCCCTAACATGAGAACAGCCAACTATATAAACCAATTAATAACAAATCAAAGAAACATATCAACAGTAATACAATAATAATAGGGTACTGTAACACCCTCCTCACTGAAATGGACAGATCATCCAAGCAAAAGATAAACAAAAAAATAAAGACTTTAAGTAACTCACTAGACCAGATGGACATCACAGATATATTCACAACATTCCATCCCAAAGCAACAGAATACACATTTTTCTGTACTGCACATGGAGCATTCTCCAGAATAGATCATATCCTGGGTCACAAATCAGGTCTCAACTGTTACCAAAAGACTGGAATCATTCCCTGCATATTTTCAGACCACAATGCTCTGAAGCTAGAACTCAATCACAAGAGGAAAGTTGGAAAGTACTCAAAACATGGAGGCTCAGGAGCATCCTACTAAAGAATGAATGGGTCAACCAGGAAATTAAAGAAGAATTGAAAAAATTCATGGAAACAAATGAAAATGAAAACACAACTGTTCAAAATCTGTGGGGCACAGCAAAGGCAGTCCTGAGAGGAAAATATATAGTGATACAAGCCTTTCTCAAGAAACAAGAAAGGTCTCAAGTATACAACCTAACCCTACACCTAAAGGAGCTGCAGAAAGAACAGCAAAGAAAGCCTAAACCCAGCAGGAGAAGAGAAATCATAAAGATCAGAGCAGAAATCAGTAAAATAGAAACCAAAAAACAGTAGAACAAATCAACAAAACTAAAAGCTGGTTCTTTGAAAGAATTCATAAGATTGATAAACCCCTGGCCAGACTTATCAAAAAGAAAAGAGAAAGGACCCAAATAAATAAAATCATGAATGAAAGAGGAGAGATCACAACCAACACCAAATGAGTACAGATAAATATAAGAACATATTATGAGCAACTATATGCCAGCAAATTTGACAATCGGGAAGAGATGGATGCATTTCTAGAGATGTGAAAACTACCAAAACTGAACCAGGAAGAAATAGAAAATCTGAACAGACCCATAGTCAGTAAGGAGATTGAAGCAGTCATCAAAAATCTCCCCAAAAACATAAGCCCAGGGCCAGATGGCTTCCCAGGGAAATTCTACCAAACATTTAAAGAAGAATCAATACCTATTCTCCTGAAAATGTTCCAAGAAATAGAAATGGAAGAAAAACTTCCAATCTCATTTTATGAGGCCAGCATTCCCTTGATCTTAAAACCAAAGACCCCATCAAAAAGTAGAATTATAGACCAATATCCTTGATGAAGACAGATGTGAAAATTCTCACCAAAATACTAGCCAATAGGATCCAACAGTACATTAAAAGGATTATTCCCTACGACCAATGGGATTTATTCCAGGGCTGCAAGGTTGGTTCTACATCCACAAATCAATCAATGTGATATAATACATTAATAAAAGAAAGAACAAGAACCATTTGATACTCTCAATAGATGCTAAAAAAGCATTTGACAAAGTACAGCTTCCTTTCTTGATCAAAACTCTTCAAAGTGTATGGATAGAGGGTACATACCTCAATATCATCAAAGCCATCTATGAAAAACCCACAGAGAGTATCATTCTCAATGGGGAAAAACTGAGACCTTTTCTTCTAAGGTCAGGAACATGGCAGGGATGGCCAATATCACCACTGCTATTCAACATATTAGTAGAAGTGTTAGCCTCAGCAATCAGACAACAGAAAGAAATAAAAGGCATCTAAATCAGCAAAGAAGAAGTCAAACTATCACTCTTTGCAGATGATATGATACTTTATGTGGAAAACCCAAAAGACTCCACTCCAAATTTGCTAGAACTTGTACAAAAAATCAGTAAAGTGTGAGGATATAAAATCAATGTACAAAAATCAGTTGCATTTCTATACACCAAGACAGAGGAAAGAGAAATTAAGGAGTCAATCCCATTTGCAATTGCACCCAAAACCATAAGATACCTAGGAATAAACCTAACCAAAGAGGCAAAGAATCTGTACTCAGAAAACTATAAAGTACTCATGAAAGAAATTGAGGAAGACACAAAGAAGTGGAAAAACGTTCCATGCTCATGGATTAGAAGAAGAAATATTGTGAAAATGTCTATGCTACCTAAAGCGATCTACCCATTTAATGCAATCCCTATCAAAATACCACCAAGGTTTTTCAAAGAAATGGAACAAATAATCCTAAAATTTATATGGAACCAGAAAAGACCCCAAATAGCCAGAGGAATGTTGAAAAAAGAAAGCCAAAGTTGGTGGCATCACAATTCCGGACTTCAACCTCTATTTCAAAGCTGCCAACATCCAGACAGTATGGTACTGGCACAAAAACAGACATATAGACAATGGAACAGAATAGAGAGCCCAGAAATGGACCCTCAACTCTATGGTCAACTAATCTTTGACAAAACAGGAAAGAATGTCCAATGGAAAAAAGACAGTCTTGTCAACAAATGGTGTTGGGAAAATCGGACAGCCCCATGCAGAAGAATGAAACTAGACCATTTCCTTATACCACCCACAAAAATAGACTCCAAACAGATGAAAGACCTCAATGTGAGAAAGGAATGCATCAAAATCCTTGAGGAGAACACAGGCAGCAACCTCTTTGACCTCAGCTGCAACAACTTCTTCCTAGAAACATCGCCAAAGGCAAGGGAAGCAAGGGCAAAAATGAACTATTGGGACTTCATCAAGATTAAAAGCTTTTGCACAGCAAGGGAACAGTCAACAAAAGCAAAGCCAACTGACAGAATGGGAGAAGATATTCTCATAAAGGGCTAGTGTCCACAATCTGTAAAGAACTTATCAAACTCAACACCCAAAGAACAAATAATCTAATCAAGAAATGGGCAGAGGACATAAACAGACATTTGTACAAAAAAGACAACAGGTGGCCAACAGACACATGACAAAGTGTTCAACATCACTTGGCATCAGGGAAATATCAGCTCACATCAGTCAGAATGGCTAAAATGAACAAGTCAGGAAATGACAGATGTTGGCGAGGATGCAGAGAAAGGGGAACCCTCCTACACTGTTGGTGGGAATGCAAGCTGGTGTAGCCACTCTGGAAAACAGCATGGAGGTTCCTCAAAAAGTTGGAAATAGAGCTACCAGCAATCACACTACTGGGTATTTACCCTAGAGATACAAATGTAGTGATCTGAAGGGGCACATGCACCCGAATGTTTATAGCAGCAATGTCCACAATAGCCAAACTATGGAAAGAACCTAGATGTCCATCAACAGATAAATGGATAAAGAGGATGTGGTATATATATATATATATATATATATATATATATATATATATATTATGCAGCCATCAAAAGAAATGAAATCTTGCCATTTGCAACGATGTGGATGGAACTAGAAGGTATTATGCTGAGCGAAATAAGTCAATCAGAGAAAGACAATTATCATATGATCTCTCTGATATGAGGAATTGAGAGGCAGGGCGGGGGGGTTGGGGGATAGTGAAGGAAAAAAATGAAACAAGATGGGATCAGGAGGGAGACAAACCATAAGAGATGCTTAATATCACAAAAGAAACTAAGGGTTCCTGGGGGTGGGGGGTAGGGAAAGTGTGGTTGGAATATGGACTTTGGGGAGGGTATGTGATACGGCGAGTGCTGTGAAATGTGTAAGCCTGAGGATTCCCAAACCTTGTACCCCTGGGGCAAATACTACATTACATGTTAATAAAAATAATTAAATTTAACAAAAGAAAAAAAAAGGAGAAAAAGCAAACAAAGAAACCAATAAAGCAAGCAGAAGAAAGGAAACAATAAAGAACAAAAACCAGTAAAATTGGAAACAAAAACAATAAAGAAAATTAATAAAACAAAATAACTTAGTATTTGAAAAGATCAATAAAATTGACAAAGCTCCAACAAGACAGACTAAGTAAGAGACAAGAAACAAATTACAAATATCAGGAATGAAACAGGATATTACAAGAGACTCTGCAGTTCAGTGAGAGAATATCCTATCAAGAGAACAATAAGGAAATGCTATGAACAATTCCAACATAAATTTGATAACTTAAAGGGACCAACTCCTAGAAAAGTGAAAGCTACCATAATTCATACAATATGAGATAATTGGAATAGTTTTCTAATTATTAAGGACATCGAATTTCTAATTAAAAACCTCCCAAAGAAGAACTCTTTAAGCCAAGATGGTTTCTCTGGATAATTCTACCAAATGTTTAAAGAAGTAACACCAGTTATATACAATTTCTTCCAGAAAAAGAAGAGATAACACTTCCCTTCCTATTCAATGAAGCCAGTGAGCCCTGGTACTAAACCCAATGAGAGTACAAAATAAAAGAAAACAAAATGAAACTACTGACCAATATCTCTCATAAATGTAGATGTAAAAATTCTTATCAAAATATTAGCAAATGAAATTAAGTAATAACTGAAAAGAATTATATATCATGACCAATTATATACCATGACCAAATAGGTTTTATTCCAGGCTGGTTCAATGGCTGAAAAGCCATAAATGTAATTCAACATGTTAATCGGGTAGAAAAGAACAACCACATGATCATATGAGTTGAAGCAGAAAAATCATTTAGTAAGACTCAATATCCATGTATGATAAAAACCCTTAGAAAACTAGAAATTAGGACAATTTTCCCAATTTGATAAATACATCTACAGAAAAACATATGGCCAACATCATACTCAATGGGGTAAAGACCACATACTTTTCTCTTAAGATTGAGAGCAAGTCAAGAATATTTGCTCTCACCATTGCCATTCAACATACTACTGGAAATTCTAGCCAGTGCAATAAAGTAAGAAAAGGAAATAAAAGACCTGACAGATAGAAAAAAAAGAAACAAAGCTTATGTTCACACAAAAACCTGTAGATGATTATTTATAGCAGCTCTATTTGTAATGTCCCCAAACTGGAAACAACTAAACTATCCCTCAATAGGTAAATGATAGCCACCATACCATGGAATATTACTCAGCAATAAATAGGAATGAACGTACAATACCTACAATAGCTTGGGTGGATCTCGAGGTCATCATGCTGTGTGAAGAAGCCAATCTCAAAGATCACATAGTTCCCCATTTATTTGATTCCATTTAGGTAATATTCTAGAAATGACAGGATTATAGAGATGGAAAACAGATGAGTGATTGCTAGGGTTTGGGGATGGGGGGAAGAAAGGTGTATAACTATAAAGGTATAGCATGAGGAATACCTTTGTGGTGATGAAATAGTTTTATATCTTGATTGTAGCACTGGCCACATGTGTGAAAAAATTGGCACAGAACTACACATACCTTGTATCAATGTCAAATTATTGGTTTTCATGTAGTGACTATTGGAGAAAACTTGGTGAAGAGTAGAAGGATTTCTCAGCACTATATTTGCAACCTCCTGAGACTTTATAAAAAGTTCAAAATAAAGAGTTAAAAATAATTGTAGCTATATAAAATATGACTATATATAGTAACTATAAAGATACGGTTATGAAAAAAGGAAATAAAAATACATGAAGTCACATATTGGCAGGAAATGGTCCACCAGATTAAAAAAAAAAATCTAAGTTGAGAAAGTCCTTTTAGAATTTTCCACCTAACTTCAATTCATTCCTAGGTGATGAATGGTAATCTTAACAGTAGAATGATATAAATACCTATGTACTAGCATATATAATAGTAACTTAAATGATGTTTATTAACTGATAGATGCTATTTTCTGTGCATATATGTATACAGTATACAATATACAATTAAATTCTTGTAATGGTGTTACGTAGGCACTATGCTTATGCTCATTTTAGAGGTGAGGAAACTAAGCCAGAGAGAAAATAGGAAATCAGTAGAGAAAGTGGCATAAGAATATCCAGCCAGGCTTTGCTCTAAGGACGAATATGGCTCAGGCCCAGACCACCTACTGACCTTGATATAGAAAATCCATTGCCTTTGCAATGTAGAGAATATTCCTCCTGGCTCTGTGCTCAGAGACCTTGGCAATTTAGAAAGTGAGGAGCTGAGTAATGGCCAAGTTTGAGGAACTCTAGAATGCTTGCTCAGGATTAATTAAAAGTCTGTGTAAAATTATGTCTCTTGAATTCTATTTCTGGATGGGTTCATATCAATCCTCAGTCGGCTCTCCAGAGGGGAGGGTATTCCACAACATATAAATATTAAAACATCTCTTTAAGATGTTGGATATTTATAAGTACTAACAGTCAAATTACTTTTACTGCCCTTTCTCATCCCACGGATTATTTATTGTTTGAAAAGATAAACATAGGAAAGCAGTTGACCCAACAATGGCCTATTCCTGATTACACATTGCATTAAATACAGAAATCATAAAGAGGGCACTTTGGAATCTTTGGGTCTTTAACATTGGCAAAGACTGTGTAATGAAAAGGTATGTGGCTTAGCCTAATAGATTAATGCAAACCACAGGTCACAAGAGGCCTGGAGTAAGTGTGGTTGATCAACACAAATCTAGCACTACTACAGAGAAGTAGGTCCAAGTCCAAGGATTCTGATATGTCCTTGTACTCATAGCCTTGAGTAGAGTGCTTTGCAAACGATAGACATTTAATATTCTTTTAATGGAATGAATGAACGAATGAATGAATGAGGGACAATAGGATGTCTGGCAGGTAAGGAGCAACATGCATGATTTTTGCACATGCTTAGTGGCTTCTATCATTTTTTATTGTAATGATCTTTTCTACCTTGTTTCCTTAAAAAAATATGGATTGAGCTCACTATACTGTTTTCAAGATGTACTTATAGATCATAACCTGCAGTTTGAAAAAAAAACTTTCATAGGTAGAAGGTCATGCATGGCTTTTGGAGTCATATCTGGGTGGGAAACCTGGCTCTGATCACTTAGTACTTGTGGCACCACTGGTAAGTTTCTTAATTTTTCTCAGCTTCCAGATTCTCATAGATTATCTACATTTGTCACCCTGGAAGCTGACAACAGGCAGATACGAGTCTAGCATAATCCCAAGAATAAGGCTCTCAAAAGATGGAAAAGAAAAAAAAATTAATGAGAACATGGAGTTTTAATAGATATTTACTCTACAGGATTTCTGTTACGTTTCCGCGGCACAAACCTGAATATGGCATCTCCATTTCAAGGATTTGCTGTTGCTCTTGAACTAGACACTAATTGTTTTATCTCAGATGATATGGCTTTAAAGAGAATGGCTTATGTTGACTTTCATTTCTTGCCTCCAGCTGGCCTAATTTATGTACTACACTCCAGATATTCTGATATATGCAGTTCCTACCATAAATGCGCCATGTTTTCTCTTTGGGTCTTTTGTCTGCTCAATTAATTTCTGCTTGCTCTTTAGGTCAGAATATAGATTCCTTGAGAGAGCCTTGTTTGACCACCCAGATCTACATTAGGTGTCTCCATCAGGAGCTCCTATAGCATCTTTGGCTGACCCTTATTATAGCATGCCATCATTAATATTCCAAAGTATCAGCTGCATCCCTCAGGAGGACAGAATTCTCTTTGTGTTATTTATACGTCTCAAGAAATTCTGCACACTCCCTC
The DNA here is from genome assembly GCF_030435805.1 of Mustela lutreola. NCBI lineage: Eukaryota > Metazoa > Chordata > Mammalia > Carnivora > Mustelidae > Mustela > Mustela lutreola. The sequence continues at coordinate 194,418,500 of NC_081292.1, forward strand.
CCACCTCCTCTTGGTAAACTGGATAATTTAGATAAATAAACCTTAAGGATCAGGTCATTTATTTGAAAAACAGTCCAGTCAGTTCTTAAATGACAGCTTTAGGAAATCAGAGCAACCCTTTGGCAAGCATTCCTCAAACTACCAGCAAGGCTGAAGATGGCAAGAGGGTGGAGGTCTTACAGATGGATGGTCACTAAGTACCAGCCCTCCTTGTCTAGCTCATGTATAATAGAAGAGAAGGTTATCTACATTTGTCACCCCTGGAAGCTGACAACTTAGGCAGACACAAGTCTAGCATAATCCCAAGAGTAGGGCTCTCAGAAGATGGAAAAGAAAAAAATTAATGAGAACATCAAGTTTTAAAGAGTGGGGATGGAGGAAAGTAGAGTTAATGGTATATCAGTTATTATTAGCACTTATCTGGTCATAGAGATTGTTTCATTAAGAGATTTCTCATTATTGTTTAAAAGTCACTTAAAAATTGATGGCAATATGTTCTAAGGAAAAAAAAAAAAAGGATTGCTTTGTTCAACTGATGAATTTTAACTCTCTATGGAAATGGCATTTATTACTGGGATTCCCAAACCGAAATGAGATCACTTTGGCTCTGTTTATAGAAACTAAAAACACATCTCCAAGTCATCTACTGTAGTCCCTGTTCAACTCCCTCCACACAGCCTTGCAAAGCTGTGAGTCAGACGTGAGAGCAGAAAGCCTTTAAACTGAAGTAAAAATAAAAGGAAAAATCACTAGAGACTGGGGACACGTACCAACAGAGGAATGAACTGTGCATGACAGAGTCGTGCCTCGGTGAGGTGCCAAATCTCTGAAATCAAGAAACTAGACATCAATTATCCTGCATTGCCAAAATAGCACAAGGTATTTTCACACCCAGCTGTTCACACCTGGCTAGGAAGCTTTACTGTTAACACTTTTTCTATCCTTAATCACCCTTATCTTTGAATTTTCCAAAACATACTTTTTAGTGGTCATGAACACTAAGACTGTAAGCCCTCCACCTGCTTTACTTAAGTGATATTAAAAAATACTCAGACTGAAATATTTCTGTCTCAGCTATAAAAGAGGGTCTATTTAATAAGGATAGCCTCCCACAGGAAGTTAATAATATATTTGAACAGAGTGCTATGTAGCATTAATCTATAACTTTTGCATTATTAATGGAAGTGAAAAAAAAAGAAGACCAGCCATCTAGAGGTAATCTGTTTTTGGTGGATACCATGGGATGGCTTCCTACAAGCTACCTGCAACTCCTTTCTCCCTTGTCTTTGTTTACTAAAGATGAAATACTATTTCTCAAAACTCTCTTGCACTTAGAAGAGACTTTTAAATACAGTTTTTGCCAGTGAGAAGTTGTTGGGGTGTTCTGTTTTCAACCGGATGGACTTGACAGGCATAGTCCATTAGCTCTTTGTCCCTTTCTCCTGGGAAAGTGGACACAAAGCCTAGAGTTGCAACAGGTTTCTTGGAATCATGATGTAACATGAAAAAACAGTCTAACTATTGGGGAAAGCAGAGGAGAAAAGTGAGAAGAGGTCACTTAATGAGGCCCAAACCACAGAAATTCTTTAAAGGGTGAGACAAATATATCGGTTGGGATTTTGGTTGTTTACAGCCAAACAGGGTATGATTTGACACGCTATTGTCAATGACAGCTCTTCTGGGATACCCAGAAATTGGGCTAGTTCATCCAATGGACTGTGCATAAGCTCAAGCACGAACAAATGGAGATTCAAAGGAGAGGAAGACAGCATTAGTTCTGATGACAAGCTGAGGGACATCTAATGGGGTAGGAATGGTTTTTAACAAGCAATTGACAAGAGTAGGTAAATGCGTAAAAACTGTGCTCTTCACATATGCAGATGATATGACTGATATAAAAGAATCTGAACTGTTTTCCAGGTTTTGTGCCTTTTAAACCCCCATTTTCTTTTCTGTTTCTATTTTCCAACTCTCATGATTGAAATACACCAGCAAGAGTTTGGGCTGGAATTAGGAATTAACCATCAACTATGTGACCGAGAAATAGAATCTAACAGGTTCCTAAACTCATGATTTTAAGGGTCAGCAGCTAAATATAATCAATAGCCTTCCTAAATAGTTGCATTTAGTTCAATAACTTTCTTAATATGTAGACCAATAATATATAATATTGGCCAATAATACATAGTCTAATGACATTTTTAACTAGATGTAGTCAATATTTATTGAACCAGGCACTGGGATTTCATTTATTCTACAAATAATCCATAGGAGATAGGGTATACTCTTGTCCCCATTTTACAGTGAGGAAACTGAGGCTTGGAAAAATTAGTATATTTGAGCCAACTACCTAGAAAGACTAATCCACAGTCTCAGGTCTTTCCCAAATGCATATGCAATTTCATAATTTTTATATTATGTCTTTTATATACCTCTATTCTGATGGAACACATTTTACTATAATTATTTGTTTATGAGGTAGTTTTCACTGTTATACTGAATTCCTTGAGGGTAAGGATGGTTTCCAAACTTCTTTGTATGATCTGTGGAATACAACACAATGGGAGTTTCGTACAAACATTGGTGAATGCCTGCTGGGAATCAAGGATTCTTAACTGGGCTACCGAGGAGCTCTGTGCTGTTGGCCACCTTAATTTCACAGCTGTAGTATGTACGCCAGTAAGTATTTGATAAGCAGATATTAAGTGCCTGATATTATACTGGACCCCAGGAAGTATTATTTTGATTAATTAAGTCTAAATGGACACATTATTTGGGAATATCTAGAAGAGAAGAAGGATGCAGTATTCATCAAGAACAACTAATTCCCTTTCTTTTTAGGGTTACTAGATTGGTAAATCAAGGTTTTCTCACAAACACAGTATACCTTAATATCACTAAAATATTTGACAAAGTCTTCCACAATGTTCACAGATGAACTGGAGAATGTACATTCAATAACAGTAGGCTGCATTAATAGTTAACTGAACATTCATCCCAAAGAGTGTTGATTAATGGAGGTCTTGAGTGATGAGTTGCAGGGATGATACTTGACATTGATCAACGATCTTATCAATGACATGGATGAGTCCATAATGATTAAATATGAGGATGGTATAAACCTAGGAAGGATAGCTAATATATTAGAGCACAAAAATCAACACTTTAAAATATCTTTGTTGGCTAAAACAATAGGATAAACCTAACAAGCAAATATTTAACTCAGGTAAAGAGATTATCTTACATTTAAAGAAATAATTGTAAAAATATAGGATTCTGCACAATATTTTTGGGAATATTTGGCTTGATAGCAACTCAAAATAGAGCTCTTCATTAAAAAGTGCACACCATAAATGACACCTGATAGAAAAATTAATGCAGCATTAATAACAAATTAAGATCAAAAGATGTAAGAGTCTCTTTGATTTCCTATGCCTTTTTTTTCATACTATATCTCAAATATGGTATCCAGTTCTCCATGCCATGCAACAGAAGACAATCATAAACTCAACAGACTGGAACATATTCAGAATATGGCTACCAAGAAGGCTACATACATGGGTTGTAATTTAAATGACTAGGATTGCTAGAGGAGTTTATACTACATAAATGATTATACTTCTCAAGGCTACGTGCTTGTTTGCTTCATCCTTGTAAGGTCAGGTCTAAACAGAGAGCCTGCCATATATTTGGAGTTCAGTAAACATTTGTTGAGGAAGGTGGTCAGCGCAATCACCTCCAACAGCTGAAGGAAGGGCTACGAATGAGGCTTAGATTCTGTGTCCAGGTTGGTCAACCTAGGAGCTATAGTAAATGTTACATGGAGAAAGCATTTGCGTGGGTACAATGTGAGCACCCCATATCAATTAGAGTAATCTTATAGTAAAAAGGGATGTCTCATGAATTCTTGTCACTGTAGGTATGCCAACATGGGTTAAATTACATCCTGTGAAGGATTTTGTGGAGAAGATGCCTATGGATGGGATGTAAGACTTGACCCCTTAACATCCCATTCAATTCTAAGATTCTGTCAAATGATTCATTCATTCATTCATTCATTCATTCATTCATTCCAAATATATTTATTGAGTACAGACTGCTCTAGGAAATGAGGAGATAATGGTGAACAAAAGTATGCAAGGTCCTTATCCCTGTGGAGCTCGAAGTGGAGACCAATGGTCTCTAAAGTGGGGCGTGGGCACATCTGAAGGGAGAAAGAAAATAGAACTATTATTCACAGCTTAAGAAGTCTCATTCTTTTATTAACTTCTATATTTTACAATATGATCTATAATGTATATAATATCATTAGTAAGGTAATTAAGTGTATGTCACTTAGAATCAAAGGCATATATTTTGGGTGTTAACACCCAAAAGCCTTTTTATGGTTAAGGGTGTGTGATCAAACGTATCTAGCAACCTCTCATAAAGAATGTCAAGTAATCATGTGAGTGAATGCAAAACTGCAGCCATGTTAAGTACCACACACACCTTCTACTCCTCTGAGCTGGGACTGTTCGAAGCTCATTTAAACATAAAGCCTTCATGTTCGCATGCTGTGGGAGCCCTTTAATTGGTGTTGCGGTGACAAACGAGCATATTCTACCCTTAGGAGCTGTCAGGACTTAACCCCTGCTATATTTGAATCCTAGAAGAACCAGCACCACAAGAATCCAGTCTTAATGGTTCCATCATAGTGATAGGGATTGTTTTTAGCCACCATCATTTACAGACAAATCCTTTATAAGCCAGATTTTTCTTAGAAAGACTGACGATTCAGGCCCCAAGCCTTGAGAAGCAGGCAGGTAAGAGGCAGAAGTTAATTGTCCCTATTAGGAAGCTACTGTGGGCCACACATGACTTGTCTCTATGACATAGAGATATATAACAGATAGAGATTTGTTCTACAGATTATATTTAACCATTATAACATGTAAAGCTATTAGGATAATCCTCCTTCAGCAAATAAGGAGGTGAGGATAAACTGCCATTTAATGGTAGGCTGAAGTCCAGATTTTGGTGTCACATTAGCGAGCCCTCCCTTATCCCACTCCTGGCCCACATCTCAGGATAAAGCCCAAAGTCCCCATCAAGGCCTTCCAAAGCTGTACCATCTGCTTTTTGCCCAGCTCTTGGAGCCTCCCATTTTAATCTCTTGCCATTTACTCTCTCACTCAGGTTTCTGTTTTACTGAACTTCTTGTAGTTCCTCTAACACACCATGCTCTCTCTCACCCCACGCCACTCTCTTTCCCTCCCACCCCCAGGTCCAGCTGCACCAGGCACCACAAGCTTCCCATACGGAGCAGTTTTCACGCTGGGTTCTCATCACATCTTTGCAGCCCCCAGTGGACTCTAAGCTCGAGAGAGAGAGTACCCATCTTCCTCCTTGCTTTCCAATGAACTCTGCACTGAACTCATGTCCCGGCGCTCAGTACATTCAGTAAATATTTACTGAATCTTACACATGAAGATGAAAAATGGCATCTCAGAGAAGTCAACTTACCGAAAGTCACGCAGTAATATCTGGAAGAGGACTGAACCCAGGTCAGCCTCATTCCAGAGTCCGAGATTTAACCTGCTGTTTGTATGTTGGGAGCCAAACGGATGCCAATCCACCCATCTGGGTACTAGTTCCCTAAACTAGGAAATGGGAGTGTGGGTCTTTAAAATGGGGTAGTATAAGGAAACAAAGATTGTATAACATAAAAGGAACCTACGATAAAGGCATTATTCGATGCTATGTGACGTTGGGCAGGTCACTCAAATTTCTCTGGGCCACAGTTTCTGTAATAATATGAGAAGGCTTTCTGGATGGTCTCTGAATTCCCTTGTTAACTCTGAACACAGTTGACCCTTGAACAACACCGGCTTGAACTGCACAGATCCACTTACCCACAGATTTTTTTTTTTTTAAATAAATACAGCCCAGTACTATACATGTATTTTCTCTTCTTTATGATTGTCTTAATTTTATTCCTGAAGCTTCCTTTATCATAAGAATATAGTATATAATATATATAAAATACAAAATAAGTCCTAATTGACTGTTAATGCTATTGGTAAGGCTTCTTGGTCAACAGCAGGCTATTAGTAGTTAGGTTTTTAGGGAATCAAAAGTTATATGCAGATTTTTGACATGTGGGTTGGGAGGGGGATGGTCAGTGCTCCTAACTCTTGTATTGTTCAAGGGTCAACTGTACTATTATGTAAGGTACTTCAAAGTTGCAACTTTTTCCATCCTATAACAACAATGCTATCTTTATTGCCAAGCTTGCTAAGTTCTTATCACTTTACCAATTCTCTTCACATTGCAATTTCCCTCTGCTCCTATCTAGCTACAGCAATTTTTCTTTCTAAATTAATTGAAGAGCTCTTAGTGGTTATATCCTAAATCCTCTTTTTAGTTCCCTTTCCATTGACCTCCCTGAAGTATTCGAAAGCCTCACCTCTGTGCTCTCTGCTACACATCTTTCTCTCAGTTTTAAGCGGAAACTCTTGGCTACTTCTTATTCTTTTCCTTCATCCAATGCCATTCTCTTATTCCAGACCCTTCCCATCTTTCAATATTGTAATCATATCTTAATTTGTCTTATAGTGTAACCATCTTCCTCTTTGTCTGCCTTCAGACTGGCAGAGCTGTTTTTCCCAAATACAAAACTATCAGCTCATTCCCTAATTATGACTCTTTGATGGCTCCCAGTGTCCATGGGATTAGCCAATATATCATAAACACTGATTGTACCCATCTTACATTCATCTCTGGAGCCCAGCGTAGATACCATGATTTGAGCCAAACTTCAGAACCCTTCTTAGCCCTGATTTCCAGACAGCAACTATCAATCAAAGTATGTGGACATAAGATGGAATCTCTTCATTCATAATATAACTTTAACCTACTTTCCAGATACATTTCCTATCCCTGTCACTTTCTTTCCCCTTCCACGCTCCATTTCCTGGATGCTTCAGAGCTTTCCCAACATGCCATGCTCTTCAGCCCACTTCACCCTTATATATGCTAAGTATTCTGTAAGGAAAACATTTTTTTTCTGCCAGATCTGGTCAGTATTTACTAATCCCTCTAGAGCCAGTCCAAATGTTGTTTCCTTTTGAAGATCCTTCTCAACCAGCACAGTTAGAAAAGCTTCTTTTTCTTCTGTTTACATTATATTGCAATGATCTGTTTCCTTATGTGTTGATCCCCCTTCTAACTAGAATACAACTTTCTCTGGACTGGGGCCACTTTCTAATCTACTTTGGATCTTCCCTAGAACTTACTACAGTAGCTAGAACACAGTAGATGTCAAATGAGTGTTTGCTGAGTGAAAGGCCAAACAGATAACAAAATGAATGACATGCCTCTAATTGTACATAAGGCAGGTTTGGTACTCATGGTTCCTGCTTATATGCACTGTGTGAGGTATGCCCACAGCAACACTCCTCTTAGACTCACCTGGTTCCCAGGCATGCCAGAAAAGTTGAGAATTTCACGATAAAGGACAGTAATAATAATAATAATGATGATGATCGAGTGCTTATTGTATGCCAAGAAAAACCTGCTCATTTTATGACTTAAAGAACAAGGGGCTGAATGCTCTTCAAATATAATGAAAGAGAAGAACAGAATAAAGATAATTCTGGTATAAAGAGTCATGCACTTTGATCTATTATCCAAAAATGTGACAAGTGACTAAAACTCCACCGAAGACAGAGCTTTAGATCATTTATTAATACAATGGGGTCAGAGTCAAAGGAAAGACTACCACTTATCTATCTGTCTAGTCTGGGAAGTAAATAACTTTTTTTTTTTTTTTTAAATCTCATTATATACTGGCTACAGTTAACATTATCCTAAGAAATTTCTATACTGGGCAAATCTACATGGGTGAAAATTAACTTAGGATAGAGTTTCCTCGCGTTCCAAAGAATAACTATAGGATCTGGAAAAACAAAATAAGGGTTAGGTGATAAAAATTTGAAAAGTGATAGTGCTGAATATTGTATGCTCCTTTTAGAGGCTTAACAGTGCATGTTAGCATACTGGGGATATGAAGACTGCAATAAGAAAACCTGCTCCGTGATGCACAACCCAGAATTCTCCATATGCATTTGGCCAGTGAACTTTTTTTTAATAGAATGCCTTGTGTTTATGTCCATGGAATTAGTACAGGGAAATACTGGCTTTGGAGGTTCCTAGAGACAGTCCCTCTCTGTTGGAATTCCAGCAGTGGGCCCGTACAAAGGGGACTGCTATGAAGACCTGTCTGATTTAGGGAAAATAAGATTGGCTTTGGTCTGGGCCAGAAGATACTCGTGAGTGCTATTGTCATTTCCATGATAAAAAGTCAACCCAAGATGAAGGCTTAGAAGAAAAGGCCAACTCTTAATCAGTCGTTTGAATTAACAGTTTAGTTATTGGGGCTGTCTCACACAGTCATAGGAATTTATATTTTCATTTTATCCCAAAGAAAAACTTGACCATCTTTCTTTAATACTATCAACCTGGAAGCTTGACAGTAAGGATTAAAAATTGCTCCTTCCTTCCCACTTGGTTATTGGAAAGGCTCTGAAAGGTAATTCGTCTTGTGAAGCTACACTTTACAGTCTGCATAAAAATGCCATGATTTCCCTTCCTCTCCCCGACCTAATTGAAAGTGCATAATATCACCCAGCTGGGGAAATGTAAACGGTAAACATACGCAATATATCATGCTATCGCACAAAAGCTGGTTACTAATAGGAACTGGGTAGTTGTCAGGACCAAAAGAAATCTGGAAAACAAGCCTTTTTTTTCCATCTAGAATGAGAGCTCTTTGTGCCTCCCACTCCCCCACCCCCCAACTCCTCCCGTCAGAATTCAAGCTACGACCAGATTAAGCCAAGGTCAGTCAACTCATTCCTTGCGGGTGTAATTCCAGGGGTCACCTAACAAGGTATATTGACTAAAACGCTCTTATATCAGCCTTTCAAGAGAGGAGGCATTTTATTTGTGGCAGGAGGTGGGGTTGAAATGATTTTGTTCCCTACCTACTTCGATTGTACTGACAGATGGTCTTATTATCTTTTTCCTTAGCTGCTAAGCCTAAAGATCCTTGGCCTTGTCACCTCTTATCCTTCTCTACTTCATCAAACTCCTATTGCCAAGATTATCTCTTTTTCTACCTCTGATCATCCATGAACATCTATACAGGATCACATTTTCCTTAAGCGCAAAATCCCAACCTTGCTCTTCAAGGTCCTCCGCACCTCTACACTCTCTCTAATTCCAACTCCATTTTACCTACAAAGAAGCCACCAGTCTCTGACTCCTCACCTCCCAGTGTCATGACATTTTCTCGAATAAGTCTTTCACAGTAGGACTCGTAGGAGAAAGGACAATATTCCTTCAAAGTTTTCATCATTAGTCCTTTGCCACAATATCCTTTCAAAAACTGTTCTCTGTTGCACTATGACCTCAGTGACGACCATTCATTCATGCCAACTTATGACTGGCTATTTCGTTTTATTTTTGATGGCTAATACCTTACTGGTGGGTCAAAGCCTAGCTCTTACCAAGAGGACTATCTCATTTCAGTTTTAATAGATGTAAGGATATATTTTTATCGGCTTTAGCAGGAGACAGGACTTGAAACTTACTGAATTAAAACCACATTTGTCTTTTAATAAGCTATATTACCTTTCAGCTGGCACCAGTGGGTGATACGGTTTGTTGACCTTGGCATAGAGACCCTCTAAGTGGTCTCTCTCTGGAGATAGCGGACGGCTCTCCCGGTGGTAACCCAGTGGTCCAGCTCGAGGCGGAGATGGTGACCTGTAGACACTTGATGCACACGGTTCCCGGAAATGGTTCACTCTGGCGTAGTTGGGGTCCATTTCATCATCGTCCATATCATGCAGCGATCCAGTTGCACCAGCAGCAGAATCAAGAAGACCTCTTGCCTGCTTTTCCCTTAGCTCCTGGTGTTTTGCTACAATCCTGAAAAAAATATAGAACAGGGAGCAGAGACATATGTGAATTTTAAGTGGAAATACAGTGATAGACTCTCCTGAATCTATGTTGATTTCTCCTGGTCAGTCACTTAGCCGTTACTCTCCTGTTAACCCAATATCCGTGCGGTTAATTTTATATCTCTGATCTTTATTTGTTATGGGATCTTGACTTTTATAGCAATGGAATAGGTATTTTGACACCTTGCCCTCTGATGACTGTGCTGACTGCAGAGTCAGAGGCTGATTTTCATTAACGTTCCCTTCTTACAAAGGGATGTGCCCCATGGGAACAGTACATCGGTGGTGTGATAATAAGGAAGTCTTCCTTGGGAGAGGGATGTATGTTAAAGAGCCCATCAGAATCACATACTTTGGCTATGATTTCCCTATTTGGTACCCTAGAGTTCTAGTGTATTCTTTTAAAGGAAAGAGCTTGCAAAAATTGATTTAAATATGAAAAAGAAATACAGAGGCTTTCTGGTCACTGAAAGCAGTGGGATCCGAGGTAATTTATGAGAGACTCTAAGTTTTTTGGTTACACAAATGGGGATCATTGTGTCTCATTATATAGGGGCTGGGGACAGAGTAAAATAGTGAAGAAATTAATAGGCTCCTGACAGAGATGAATTGGCACATATAAGTGAATTAAACATTACTGGCAGAACTCCACGGCGTGCGAGCCTTAAGTGATATTACAAAATGCTACTGCTAATCAGTGTACTGTGTAGACTGCTGGGAATGGGAGCAGCAAAATGCACCTAGGTGGATTCCAAATCCATCTGAATTTTAAGAATTTGACATTTAATCTGGAAAGTGTTAGATCAGTTCTCCTAAATTCTCAGTTACGTGTTAAAATGGAAAGGTCACTGTGGCATCTCATTGGACAATGGTGATGTGATGGTGTCAGGAGGTGTCCTGTGCTAATGAGGAAAGAGGGTAACCTTACATCACTGGGCAAACAGGGTGCGTTATGCACGCACTATGAGAGAAGCCAGGTGCTGCTGGTTCAGGCAGCCAGAGGAACTGGCTCAGGAAAGGATAGGGATAAGCTGGAGTCCTGGGCTCTGAGAATACAAGAGAGCTGTGGCTAGAAGTGAAAGGTCTGTACCAGCCTAGACACATTTATAGAGACCCTGGATGAATTTAAAAAACAAAAATTGAACTCTCTCGGTACTTTCTCTTCTTCAAGCAAAAACAGCTGTTTTTGCACAGGGCAGCTGTTTTACAGAACATCAAATTCTTTGTAAAAATCTTTAAAAGCCATCCTCTTTATCTTTCAAGGTATTTTCTCTTTAGGCAGAATGGCTTTTTTTTTTTTTTTTTTTTTTTAAGAGGAGAGAGGGGAAGGGGAAAAAGAAAACATGAAGACGACACGGGACAAAAATCCAGCATTTAACCCCAAGTCACAACAGATGAAAATAAATGCCAGGATACATTACTGCACACCTCTTTGACTAAGTCAAATCATGTACCCTACACATAAGTAATTAGAAGAATTTATAGTTTTGTAAAGAGGAGCTTGAATCTCCAAGGGATTCTGAATGAAGATGAAAGGAAGATTGCACGGTCGGGTACCTGTCAAGAAGCCCTGCCTGTCCCCTTTCAGTGCACATTAGTCCTAGATTCACGGATGTTTGTTTTGAATAATTTTCTATAAAGAAGATAACTTGTTCTCTTCTGCAACAAAACAGTCCTTTCAGGGACAGTGCAGACTGGATTATCAGAGAACGCTCGCTGCACTACGATGATAGGAATGGATTTCCATTGCAAAGAGAACGCAGGACATCAATAAAGTCAGGAGGTGGGATTTCTGTGTGGTTACTGTGCCTCCTCCGTGCGAGGCCTTCATGAGAAATCATTCAGCAGAAAGATGAACATCTCGTGGCTGCTGCATAAAGCTACACTTGTGCATTAATGAAAGAAGAAAACACCAAGCCTGGTTTTTAAAAGTCACAGAAACAGAACACCAGTATCTGTGCTCCTAATCTCATCAATTCTCTGTCTTAGAGGTGTTCTCATTAATTAGGCTTGCTGGGTATGTAAAGATTCTCAGATGAAAAGTACTCCGTGGATGCAGAGCGGTATTTTATCTTGTATTTTTTTCTTGCAAAAACAAAACTAAATTTCTCCTTGATCCTCTCTGCACCACTGAGTATTTCAGTAACTAATTTCATATTAATCACTCGGTAGGTGAAATAGTAATTTCTCTGAACCGACATTATTATGCCATATATCAGGGTCTCTCCGTGTGGGGGAGGACAAGGCAATCTGAAAAGGGGTGTATGGAGGCAGAAGAAGCTCTCTCTCCGGAGAGAAATGTCAAGGAAATAGATTTTTTTGTTTTTGGTAGCTCTGACCTCTCTGCCTCAGTTCATTGTGATCTAATTGTTTAGATCCACTTTGAGGTCTTCTTATCACTGGGAACTCAACCTGTAAGAATATCTATTTTTCAAAATAGCTCTTGATAATACATCTTTTTTATTGGACAGTACCACCAGGTTCCCCATTCTCCCCACCACAGTGCTTCTGAATTGTTTTTATTTCTTCTCTCTCTTCTTTCTCTTTGTTTCATTTGTACCATTATAACTCTTAGATATCCTCTTTTATTTCCATTTCTTTAGACCAACTCTGGTATTCAGGCTTTAAATTACCTAGCTGTGCATTGTCCAATATGGTGGCCACTAGCCACAACATGCTGTATACATTTAAATTAGAATAATTACAGTTAAATAAAATGTAAAGTTCAGCTTCTCAGTGTCACAAATTGCATTTCAAATGCTCAATAGCCACACATGACTCGTGACTAGTGTGTCAGATAAGGCAGATACAGACTAATTCCATCATTGCAGAAAATTCTATCGGACTGCGCTGGCCTAAATTATTCTAACACTTTTTGGTATGTCACCTTGTGCTGCTTTAATCTATACCTTAAAGGGCTGTTGGATAATCTTATATCATATCTCTGTCAGATCAAGAATCTCTAACAAGAGATTACAGTAAATGATGGAGTAAGAGTATGGTTCCTCTACTTCCTCCCTCAAACCCTAAACATACAAACAGTTGAAAAGTTGGGAAGACAAAATTAAATCTACAATTGAATTAGAAAATGACCATAAATCTTACAGCATGCAATGAAATTTGGGCTCAACTTAAAAGGGAGAGTTCATCAAGAGTTGATACATGCTGGGGCGCCTGGGTGGCTCAGTGGGTTAAGCCGCTGCCTTCGGCTCAGGTCATGATCTCGCATCCTGGGATGAATCCCACATGGGGCTCTCTGCTCAGCAGGGAGCCTGCTTCCTCCTCTCTCTCTCTCTGCCTGCCTCTCCAACTACTTGTGATTTCTCTCTGTCAAATAAATAAATAAAATCTTAAAAAAAAAAAAAGAAGAGTTGATACATGCCTACGTCTCTAGCAGCGTATATATTTCACTGAAAGTAAGATCAAGATTACAGAAAATAAACTTCTACTTAGAAAACCATAGTTTGAAGGCAAATTTAGGATCCTTGGGAATTGTGGGGTAAATCCTTGTGAGTTTCCAACTTCAGACTGGAGGAGGAATGGAGCTAGAAGAAAGCCCTTTCCTCTGAGAAATGTATCTCCTCCTACACTGAAGAAACTAAAGAGAAAAGAAGCCCCAACCTGTTTTGTAGCTGAAAGGCAGAATTAGCTGAGCAGAGAAAAACTAAAACAAACTCATCAAAATAAAACCAATAATCTAAGAGACTTCACTAAGCAAGCTGATCTCTTTCAGCTTGATCTGCTCTCCCAAAATGGAAAACCAAGGAAAACAAGCCCCCGGGGTGTGCACCCAGCAAGTGGCAAGAAGATATTTTGAAAGAACCTATGGAATTCAAGTTGCTGGTGACCTTAGATCCCTATGTCCTCTAGCACAGATTTGAAAAAAAATTTTTTTAAACACTATATGACATGAAATTAGTTTAATGGTTCATAACAAGTGTTTGGCAAATTAAATACAATAAAGGAGAAAAATATTAGGGGTTATTGCACATAGTATGCATAAGCATTGTTTCGAGAAGGAGAAAAATCAAGTCATCTAAAAATTCAGGCAAATCCAGGCTAGCCTCAAACATAAATAAAGCCCAAAGAAGAACATTCTCAAACATTTCAAGGGAATAGAGCTCATTGACCTACTGCAAAAAACTACTTAACAATTAAAAGCAGTCGACCCAAAATGGAATCAAAATGAAGAATTCAACTTGATAAGACTGTGGAATGACTGATGTGAAGGTTAGAGGTACCTTAACCTTGGGTTAAAGGTTAAACATTTGTAGCAACATAATTATGGAAAAACATAAGTATGATAAACTCTGACAATATAAAAATAATAATCATTAGTGAAAATCAGAAACCAATAAGGATGTGTAGAGGAAAGCGTTTATATTCAGTTGTATTCATTTCCTCACTTTTTAGAGCAGGCATTGGTAGTGACTATTGAAAATTGATAAATCAGGAAAGAGAGGGTACAGTATATTAAATATTACTACAAAAAAGCTACTAAAACAACAAATTATCAGAAGAGAAATGTATGAAATAAAAGTCCAACCATATAGAAAATAGAAAACAGGGGGTGCCTGGGTGGCTGGATTCTGGTTGGTTAAGCTGGATTTTGGTTCAGGTCATGATCTCAGGGTTGTAAGATCGAGCCCTGTGTCAGGCTCCATGCTCAGTGGGGAGTCTGCTTGGGATTCTCTCTCTCCCTCTCCCTTTGCCCCTTACCCTACTCTCTCTCTCTTTCTCTCAAATAAATAAGTTTAAAAAAGATAAAAAGCAGAAGCAGCAAAAAAGTAACATAAAATCAGATGACCACATTTATCTTTCATGACAACAAATGAAAATGGAATAAATGTCTTTATTATAACTAAAGAATCCCAGATATGATAAAAAAGGAAAACATACTAGATGATATTGAAATAGTGAAAAAATGTGGAAAAGCCTAAGTGTGCAGTAATAGGAGACTAGGAAAGATATATGGTATAGCTAAAAAATACAGTCATCTTATTCCCATTCTAAAAGGAAGTAATATATACATACGGGCCAAGATACATATAGATATATGTATGATGTATTATATATTCTTGCATATGCATAGAAAATGTCTGGGTGCATACAAAAAAATTCATAATGGTGATCACCTCTTGAAAGTGGAATTGGAGGTACACTATCTGAATTTTTATATTATATTTTTAGGATAATTTTTAAAATTTCAAAAATATAAAAAGTCCCTTAAACTACATATTGACTGTTATGGTAAATCAAAACTTAAGAAAAAAAATTAAACAGGCAATAAGAGGCAGGCTTTGTCTTAGAAATCTGATTTTTCACGATCCCATTATTGACTCAGTTGTGGCAATTGTCCTCAAATTGCTGTTCATTGAACATTTGTTTGGTCCCTTTCAAAATGACTGATTTTGCCTAGAGTACCAATTTTCCATTTATCAAATATCTGACTTGTTTTTCTAGAATAAAGATTTAACTTTACTCATTTAAAATGCATTTAAACTCTTTTAGAGCTCCATATTGATCTCAACAATTCTCTTCTTCAACCTGTGTATTCAGTAAATTCTCTATTAATCTGTAATTGTTATATATTACTTTATATAACAAATGAAAACATTTTTCATTTATTTCAAGACATTCTGCTTCCAGAAATAGACTGCAAACTCCTTGAGGGTCATGTGAGTTTTCTTTCTGTTAATTCTAGCTAACTGATTTATTCACTCATACTGATATTATATTGTATAGTAGAAATAAAGGAAAAATTTCAGTTCCTGACTCATTATCAGGGAGCTATAAACATGTAACTACAATTCAGTGGGAAGACAAAGATACTATCTGTACAAAGGGTCAGAGTCAATTCAGCTTAGGGTTATTGAGGAAGAATCATGCAGGTGGTGCCACATGACCTGGGTTTTGAAGGAACTTGTCCACCTTGTTCCAAGAGGATGAAAGAGATGTAGAAATGGTATGAGACGCTCCAGTCAGAAGGAGGGACACAAGCAAAGGGGCATAGGAGTGCATGATTTACTTCATGCTAGGGTCCAAGTCTGATGTGGCAGACCAGAATGGTTCGAGTCATCTGCCTAAAGCTCCCCCACAAAAGGAACACATTTAGTAAATTTATTGGCAGACTTCTGAAAGGTTTATGTAAGGCAAATTAAATATTGAAAATTTTGTTGTACCCTTTTTCATTTTCTTGTTTACCCTTTCATTATAAAATGAAACAAAGGTAGAAACTCATGCAAAACAAATCTATGGATCCAAGAGCGGCTATAAAGCAAACATGTCTGTCACTATCACTGAGGTCAAGAAATAGACCTTTGCAGGAAACCCCAGAAAGTCTCCAGGGTGGGGGTGTCTCTCCATCACAACCACATCTATATTTCTATATTATATATGTATCTCCTTTCTTCCACATTAAGAATCCTGCTCCTCTGGGGCACCTGGGTGGCTCTGTGGGTTAAAGCCTCTGTCTTCGGCTCAGGTCATGATCTCAGGGTCCTGGGATTGAGCCCCGCATCGGGCTCTCCACTCAGCGGGATGTCTGCTTCCTCCTCTCTCTGCCTACCTATGATCTCTGTCAAATAAATAAAATTTAAAAAAAAAAAAAAAGAAGAAGAATCCTGCTCAAGACACAGGGAATACTAGAACTGAGTAGCTTATGATTACAACTTGCTCTACTCTGTATGACATAGAAAACAGCTTCAGGAAAAAAAAAAAAAAGAAAGAAAACAGCTTCAGAATAACAATACCAAATATTATCACTCATAAGATGATTATAAAATACTCTTTTCATATTTTCTTCCTTCATCCCTCCATTTTTGTAATTGTATTACACCTACATCGTTAAAGCATAAAGCAGCTACACACTAGAATTCCATTCAACTCTGATTTAATCTGAGCACTTTAAGTAACTATATATTTAATATACTAAAATACAATAAATATATATTTAATAAAGACCAACAGTCCTAACATCACTGAATATGCAGTCATCTACTAGATTTCTCAGGAAGAATTCATGGACAGTGTTTCTTCACTTGCCTTTTATACTTGACAGCCACTTTTGCTGAATATAAAATTACCCACTTTTCCTCTTGGACATTTAAAATATGTGACACCATTTTCTTTTTAATTTAATTTATTTATTTGACAGAAAGAGAGATCACAAGTAGGCAGAGAGGCAGGCAAAGAGAGAGAGAGGGGAAGAGGGCTCCCTGCTGAGTGGAGAGCCCAATGTGGACCTTGATCCCAGGACCCTGAGATCATGATCTGAGCTGAAGGCAGAGGCTTAACCCACTGAGCCACCCTGGCGCTCATGACACCATTTTCTTATG
Source organism: Mustela lutreola (assembly GCF_030435805.1). Lineage (NCBI taxonomy): Eukaryota > Metazoa > Chordata > Mammalia > Carnivora > Mustelidae > Mustela > Mustela lutreola. The sequence goes on from NC_081292.1 coordinate 194,435,844, forward strand.
ATAAAATGTCACTGTTGAAAAACGGTATGGTGGAGCGCCCAGGTGGCTCAGTTGGTTAAGCAGCTGCCTTCAGCTTGGGTCATGATTCCAGGGTCCTGGGATCGAGCCCCACTTAAGGCTCCCTGCTCAGCAGAGAGCCTGCTTCTCTCTCTCCCCCTCTCCCTTACACTCTGCTTACTTGTGCTCTCTCTCTAACTCTCTGTCAAATAAATAAAATATTTTTTAAAAAAAGCGGTATGGTAATTTAATTTTATTTCTCTTATAAATTACTTACAGTAACTTTTTTCACTTACCTCACTAAATTCTTTCATTTAAAGTCTAGTAATCTTACTTAGAAAGGTCATTCTGGGTTGATAACACTTATGAAACACAAAGTAAGTATATTTGTTTGATTGGGGCAATATTCTTGAATTATAGCTTTTATTGTTAATGTTGTAGGATACAAGTTGTATATAGAAAAGTCAATTGTATTTCTATGTTCTCGTAGTGAATGGTGAGACAACAAAATCAAGAGAATGATACCATTTAAAATGGGATTAAAGTACATTACAAACTTAAAAATAAATTTAACAAAAGATGTACACATCCTCTACCCTGAAGACAATTAAATACTCCTGAGAGAAGTTAAAGATCTAAATAAATGGAGAATTCTATCTTGCTCATGGATCAGAAAAGTCAATATTGCAAGAAGTCAATTCATTCAAATGAACAGATCAATGTCATTTCAATCAAACTCAACTCAGGTTTATTTTGCCAAAATTAGCAATGTGATTTTAAAATTGATTTAGAAAGTGAAGGACAAAGAATAGCCAAAATAACTTTGAAAAAAATAGGAATAAAGTTGGAAGATTTAATCTACTGGCTTTAAGACTTACTATAAATCTTCAGTAATCAAGGCAAAGACTAGACAAGTAGATGAATGGAATAGAAGACATAGTCCAGTAATATATCCACACATATTTGGTGAAGTGATTTATAACAAATACACCAAGATATTTTGATTTAGAAGGGAGAATCTCTTCAACAAGTGGTGCTGGAAAGTACATAAGGGAAATCCACAAGGGAAACAAGAACTTTGGTTGTTACATTATACCATAACAAAAAAATCAATTCAAGATGGAAGACAGACCTGAAAAAAAGTCTACAACAATAAAGCTACTAGAACAAAATAAAGGAGAATATCTTTAGCCTTGGGTTAGGCAAATAGTTCCTAGAGAGGACACGGAACACAGGGATCATTAAAGAAAAAATGAGTAAGTGGAACATCACCAAAATTAAAATCTTCTCATTAAAAAGGATCAAGAAAATGACAGGCAAATGAGAGAAAACATTTATAACACATGTCTAATGAAGGCTTTATATGAAAAATACTAAAAAAAAAAAAAAAATCCTTGCAACTTACCAACGAAAAGAAAAATCACCCAGTTAGAACCGGGCAAAAGATTTAAGCAGATACTTTACAAAGGAAGAGCTAGAAATGCCCAATAAGCAAATAAAAACATTCTGAACATTATAAGTCATCAGGGAAATGCAAATTAAAATCATAATGAGATTGCCCTTATCAAAATGAAAAAGAATGACACCACCAAATGTTGGAAAAGATGGGAAGCTTCCAGAACTTTCAGGCACTGCTGCTGGTATTATGAAACAACATGATCCCTTTGGGAAAAGGGCTGGGAGCTCCTAATCAAACTAGTCATGCACCAAACCTATGACCTAACAACTCACCTCTCAGATACTTACACAAGAGAAACAACAACAGAGACCCACCAAAGTCCTTGAAGAATGTTTGGTAGTAGCCTTATTCATCATTACAAGAAATGGAATTAAGATGTCCATCAGCAGGAGAATGGATAACCAAACAATGGTATATTCATACAACAGAATATAAATCAGCAACAATGATAAACAAATCAACTACTGAAGTAACAACAGGGGTGAATCTCAAAATTATCGTGCTCAGTGAGAGAAGCTGAACATACACACACACACTACATGATTCAAATTATAAGAAATTCTAGATCAGGCAAAACAATCCTGTGGTGATAGAAATCAGATTAGTTACTTCCTGGACTGGAGGGTGTACTAAACAGGGAAAGGCAGGGGGATGAGAATGGGAAACATTCTTGGGTGATAGAAATATTCTGTATCTTGATACACATTCACCAAAGTAGAATATATTCTTCTGTTTATATGAGACCTAAATATTTCACTGTATGCAAACTATGCTTCAATTTAAACTAAAACTTAAAACAGAAAACAAAAATAAAAGCAAAGAATGCCAATGACATTGTTTATACCTTTTAAAATACACATGATAGAATCTAACAAATTAGGAGCAAGCGATTCACATATTATTCTTTCCTTTTTAAATACATTACCTAAAGGTAATTGTTATCATAACAAGTTAAGACAATGGGTGTAATTGCTGGGAAAATATTTTAATTGCTTAAGGAAATACATCCTCTTTTCAAGCAGTTTGAACACTCCTGAAGTACCAATTTATAAGGCAGCTATTGATTTTGATAAGTACACATTATTCTTATTGATCCATAAACACATCCTCTAAAGACCAGACAACTTGTTTTAAGTCTATTACAAGTTCCTGTATTCATATTCAATAAAGATTTTTTGGGCAGCTACACGTTTAAGGTTTTGATCTTGATGCTGAGATTGAGCAGTACATAGAAATCTTTGTCTTTGTAGAATTTATACTCTAGCCAGGGGAGGCAGACACAGACAGCAAATTAACTAGGTAAAATAAAAAATGGTGTCAGATGGCAGTATGTGCGATAGAGGAAATGGAACAGGCAAAGGTGCTAGGAGTGTTGGAGGTAGAGTGGGAGGGTTACGCTTCCTAAGTATGTGGTAAGGAACTATGTGGGAATATTTAGTTAAAGGCTTGAGAAGGAGGGTAAAATGTTTGTAGATAATTGTGGAAGTGTATTTCAGGAAGCAGGGATAGCAAGTACAAAGGCCCTGAGGCGGGTAAGTGCCAAAACCAGCAAGGAGGCCAGTGTGAGGGAGTGAGAAGTCAGAGCACCAGAGAGGAAATTAGGGCCTAGCTCATGTAGGGCCTTGAGGTCCAAGCTAAAGATTTTGGTTTTTACTTTCAGCGAGGTGGGAAGCCAATGGGAGGTTTTAAGCATTGAATTGATATGGTCTGTCTGACTTGCACGCTGAAGGAATCTCTTTGAGTGCTGTAACTGAGAAGGTGGTGGGGTGCTGGTCAAGAAAACAGCCATGACGACAAGTTGCAGGCTATCAGAATAGCCCAGGGGAGAGATAGGGGCATGGGTGAAGGTGTAGCTGTGGACTCAGTAAGAACTGGTTGGATATAAAAGCTAAAAAATAAAGCTGAATTTAAAAAAAGTCCTGGGGGTGCCCGGGTGGCTCAGTGGGTTAAGCCTCTGCCTTCAACTCAGGTCATGATCTCAGGATCCTGGGATAGAGCCCTGTATCAGGCTCTCTGCTCAGCAGGGGGCCTGCTTCTCTCTCTCTCTCTCTCTCTCTGTCTACTGGTGATCTCTCTGTCAAATAAATAAATAAAATCTTGAAAAAAAAAAATCCTGTAATGAAGATACCCTTCCAACTCCAAATCAGGGAACTTGTCCTACACACAAGAGCCCTTCCCACCCAGTGTTTCATCTATCTGGCTGGAAGAACAGACACGAGTAGTATTTGTGATGAATTTTCCCACAATGACAGAACTCATTTCTCTTGAGGCACACAAGTCCCAGTTTTAGAGATGAGGAAACGGATGTTCAGAAGGATTAGGTGTTTTCTTAGAGACCATGTATGTGTTAAGTGGCGGGAACTAGATTCTTGAATTCCACCCAGGTGCTTAAGTTCAGTATGATGTTTACAAATATTGTAAACATGATCATGTTAAAAAAATTATATAGCGAAAGCTTTCAGATGTCCCAAAGTACAGAATGTAGTGCAATGAACCTCCCTATACCTATTATGTGGTTCTGTATTCAATAATTAAAGATGTTACCACTGTTTTCATCTAATTTTTCTTTAAAAAATTTTTTCTGTGAAGTATTTTGAAAGCCAATTCTAGTCATTTATTCTCTATCTACTTCAGAATACACATCACAAAAAATCATGAACATTATATAACAACAATGCCATTAGTCACTTAAAAATTAACAATATTCCTTAATGTCATCTAAATACCTAGTTCATAAACTAATCTCCCCACTTGGCTAAAACGTGCCTCTTTCAGTGGATTTATTTGGATCGGGCTCCAAAGACTCCCCACACGTTACATTTGGTGATGTCTCTTAAGTCTCATTTCCTATCAAGAACTGTACTCTTTTTTTCTTTTTCGCTTTTTAATTGTTCCAAGCCCCTGAATTGTTGCAGAAACCCAGCCCCAGCTGTCTTGTAGGTGGTCCCACATGCTGGATTTGTTTGCTTCTTTGTGGTGTGATTTAACTTATTCCTCCATTCCCTGAATTTCCTGCTAATGAAAAGTAGGTCCACAGCAGCAATGCCCAGTAGGTCTTCCTGTGATGATGGAAATGTTCTCCATGTGTGCTGTTTAACACAGCAGCTACATGTGGCCACTGAGCACTCACAATGTGACTACGGTGATGAAAATACACATTTTTAATTTCAATTAATTTAAATATAAATAATACATGTGACTGTGGCTATTGTATTGGACAGTGTCCCTGGAGACTTAGTTTCAGGTTCAACTTTTGGTGGGAAAGAATACTGTGGTGGGTTGACTGTTGATCCCCCCAAAAGGTATGTCAACTGGGAGCATGTAAATGTGCCTTTATATTGAAGTTTGATTACCCTAAGTTATACAGTATAGGGAAGGCAGAATAAATGCTTAATTTGTTTTAATTGCTGATTTTTCAGAGTAAGGAGTTAGTGTCCTAGTAATTCCAGTGGTGACCAATGATTTATTAGATGTTTTTTGGGAGGGAAACAAAGGGTTGTGAATATCATTATGAACCTACCATATATTTAATTATTTTTAAAAATGTAAAAAATTAACATATAATGTATTATTTGTTTCAGGGGTACATGTCTGTGATTGATTAGTCTTACACAATTCATAGCACCCACCATAGCACATACCCTCCCCAATGTCCATCCCCAGCCTTATTTATTTATTTATTTATGAGAGAGGGGGAATGGTGGGGCAGAGGGGGAGAGAATCCAAAGCTGGCTCCATGTTCAATGTCGAGCTTGATCTGGGGCCTGATCTCATGAACCCGAGATCATGAGCTGAGCCAAAATTGAGTCAAACACTTAACCAAGTGAGCCACTCAGGCACCCAATGAACGCATATTAAAAAAAAAAAAAAAAATATATATATATATATATATATATATATATATATATCGATCTATATATACTTGGGGTTTTCAATCAATTTTATTCTTCACTCTTTTTCTTGAATGCACTGTTGCATAGTCACTGGAAACTGTTTTATGTTGGCTCCTTTATTCTTTTGACTTGACCTAATTGTCTTTGATAGCTTCTTTGTTTTTTGACAAAGTTGTCTCAGCTTCACGTTGAGTATCCCTTGTTCCTATCTTGGTAGCAGCCATTTCACCCAGGAACTCTTCTGTCCAGTGGGAAGTGATAGTCAGAGCATAACCCAGCCTCTAAAAAGTTCACTGCCATTGGGTTATCATTGCTTCCATGACTTTTCTATGGATAGAGTTAGGAAATATATCTTTTCTTTCTTTTTAAAAAATGTTTTATTTACTTAACAGAGAGAGAGATTGAGCACAGCAGGGGGAGAAGCAGGCAGAGAGAGAGGGAGCAGGAGGCAGAGGGAGAGGGATAAGCAGGCACGACAAGCAGGAAGCCCAGTCTGATACGAGGCTCAATCCCAGGACCCTGGGCTCTTGACCTGAACAAAAGGCAGATGCTTAACAACTGAGCCATCCAGGTGGCCCAGGAAATACATTTTTCAAAAAAAAAAAACCAAAAACCCACAAACAAACAAAGGAGGGAGGAGTCAAGATGGAGGAGGACTAGCAGACCGAGATGGCATCAGATCCTAGAAGTTCAGCTAGATAATTATCAAACCATTTCAAACACCTACAAACCCAACAGGAGAAGAAAAGAAGGGCTGCAATTTTAGAAACAGGAAATCGACCACTTTCTGAAAGGTAGGACGTGTGGAGAGGTGAATCCAAAGTGATGAGAAGATAGATAATGGGGGGAGGGGTCAGCTCCCAGGAAGCAGTGGAGCAATGGAGCACAAAATTCGAATTTTTAAAGGTCTGCTCCACTGAGCAACATCACTCCAGAGACTAAGAAAGGGTGGAGCCCTCTCGGGGACAGTGTGGTCTCAGGTCCCGCGGGGTTACAGAAGGATCAGGGGTGTCTGAGTGTAGCAGAGCTCGCAGGTATCAGAGTGGGGAAGCCAGCTATAGAGATGGAGCTGAGGCGTGAGCTCTCCGCTCGGTGTTATTTTAAACTGTGGTCTGCAGCACAGTCAGACCACTGCTCTTTGAGCAGGGACCCTACAAGTGGCAGATCTGGGGAGACCCACCTCCAACCTCCAGAAGAGCAGAGCAGCAGGAATCTGCTGGGTATAACGAGACTCCAAATGGGGACTGTGCACCAGAGACAGAATGCTTGGTCACAGGCCGGGTGAGCTCAGAGAGCAGCCGGAGACCAGGGAGACAGGAGTGATTGAGCGCTTTTCTGCAGGGTGCACTGAGGAGTGGGACCCTGAGCTCTTGGCCCTCGGAGATTGGAAGGCCACCATTTTCATTCCCATCCTCCAGAGCTCTACGGAAAGCATTCAGGGAACAAAAGCTCCCGAGAGTGAACTCGAGCAGACTTAGCCTCGCCCCTGGCAAGGGCAGCACAATTCCATCTCTGGCAAAGACAGTTGAGAATTACTGCAACAGGCTTCTACCCTGGAAGATCAGCAAGACCATCCAGCCAAGACCAAGTTCAGTGATCATGGAGAACAGCATAATTCCAGAGGAGGGGAAAGCAGGGCATGGAATTCATGGTTTTCTCCCCATGATTCTTTAGTCTTGCAAAATTAATTAAATTTTTTTAATTTTATTTTTTTCTTATTCTAATTTTTTTAACTTTTCCTCTTTCCTCTTTTAACATTTTTAAACTAATTTATCTTAATAATAACTTTCTTTTAAAAAATCTTTTTAAACCTTCATTATTATAGTCATATTTTATCCTTCATTGTATCTAACTTTATTTTTGTATACATATAGGGTTTTTTCTTCTAAAATTTTTGGGATACAATTTCTTCTAATAGATCAAAATATACCCTAAATCTAGCACAAGGCTTTGTTCTAGACTCCAGCCTAAGGAAATTCTCTGCACTTTATTTTTCTATCTTTCTCTAAACAACTTATCTTACCATGTTAACTTAACTTATCTTACTTACTTTTTTAGAATTTTTTAAAAAAATTTTCATCCTTAAAGTCATATTCTATCCCTTTATCATGTTTACCCTTATTTTTGTATATATATGTTTTTCTTTCTTTAAAAAATTTTGGGGGCACCTGGGTGGCTCAGTGGGTTAAGCCGCTTTCTTCGGCTCGGGTCATGATCCCAGGGTCCTGGGATCAAGTCCCACATGGGGCTCTCTGCTCAGTGGGGGCCCTGCTTCCCTCTCTCTCTCTCTGCCTGCCTCTCTGTCTACTTGTGATCTCTGTCTGTCAAATAAACAAATACAATCTAAAAAAAAAAAAATTGGGGGAGGTGGTTATTTCTAAGAGACAAAAATACACCCAAAATCAAGTGAGTGGCTCTGTTCTATTCACCAGTCTAATACATATATATATATATATATATATATATATAATATTTTATATAAATATATGATATTTATATTTATTTTATATATTTATATATTTTATATATTTTTATATATTTTCTAATATATATGTGTATTTTAAAATTAAAAAAAAAATTTAAACTTCTTTTTATCCCCTTTCTTCTCCCCCTGAAAAGGAAATTAAAGGCATCCAAATCGGCAAAGAAGAAGTCAAACTATCACTCTTCGCAGATGATATGATACTTTATGTGGAAAACCCAAAAGACTTGGGTTTTTCAAAACTGCTAAAACTTGTAAAGGAATTCAGTAAAGTGTCAGGATATAAAATCAATGCACAAAAATCAGTTGCATTTCTATACACCAAGACAGAAGAAAGAGAAATTAAGGAGTCTATCTCATTTACAATTGCACCCAAAACCATAATATACCTAGGAATAAACCTAACCAAAGAGGCAAAGAATCTGTACTCAGAAAACTATAAAGTACTCATGAAAGAAATTGAGGAAGACGCAAAGAAGTGGAAAACTGTTCCATGCTCATGGATTGGAAGAACAAATATTGTGAAAATGTCTATGCTACCTAAAGCAATCTATCAATTTAATGCAATCCCTATCAAAATACTATCAATTTTTTTCAAAGAAATGGAACAAATAATCCTAAAATTTGTATGGGACCAGAAAAAACCCCAAATAGCCAGAGGAATGTTGAAAAGAGCCAAAGTTGGGGGCATCACAATTCCAGACTTCAACCTCTATTTCAAAGCTGCCAACATCCAGACACTATGGTACTGGCACAAAAACAGACATATAGATAATGGAACAGAATAGAGAGTCCAGAAATGGACCCTCAACTCTATGGTCAACTAATCTTTGACAAAGCAGGAAAGAATGTCCAATGGAAAAAAGACAGTCTTGTCAACAAATGGTGTTGGGAAAATTGGACAGCCCCATGCAGAAGAATGAAACTGAACCATTTCCTTATACCACCCACAAAAATAGACTCCAAATGAATGAAAGCCTTAATGTGAGAAAGGAATGCATCAAAATCCTTGAGGAGAACACAGGCAGCAACCTCTTTGACCTCAGCTGCAACAACTTCTTCCTAGAAACAAGGCAAGGGAAGCAAGGATAAAAATGAACTATTGGGACTTTATCAAGATCCAAAGGTTTTGCACAGCAAAGAAAATAGTCAACAAAAGCAAAAAGACAACTGACAGAATGGGAGAAGATATTTTAAAACGACATACCAGATAAAGGGCTAGTATCCAAAATCTATAAAGAACAAAGAACAAATAATCCAATCAAGGGAGTCAAAATGGCAGAGAAGTAGCAGGCTGAGACTACATCAGCTAGCAGGAGATCAGCTACATAGCTTTTCGAAAGATTGCAAACACCTACAAATCCAATGGCAGATCGAAGAGAAGAAGAACAGCAATTCTAGAAACAGAAAATCAACCACTTTCTGAAAGGTAGGACTGGCGGAGAAGTGAATTCAAAGCGACGGGAAGATAGACCCCTGGAGGAGGGGCTGGCTCCTGGGAAGCGGCGGAGCAACCGCGCACAAAATCAGGACTTTTAAAAGTTTGTTCCGCTGAGGGACATCGCTCCAGAGGCTAAACAGGGGCGAAGCCCACGCGGGGTCAGCATGGCCTCAGGTACCGCAGGGTCACAGAAGGATCGGGGGTGTCTGAGTGTCGCAGAGCTTACAGGTATTAGAATGGGGAAGCCGGCTACAGAGACAGAGCCAAGGAGTGAGCTCCCAGCTCGGGGTTACCTTGAACCAGTCGCAGGCTCGGGGAGCTCGGAGCACGGCCGGAGGCCAGGGAGACGGGAGTAATTGGGCACGGTTCTCTGACGGTGGACTGAGGAGTGGCACCCGGGGCTCTCGGCTCCTCCGGCCAGAGACCAGGAGGCCGCCATTTTCATTCCTGTCCTCCGGAACTCTATGGAAAGCACTCAGGGAACAAAAGCTCCCGAAAGCAAACCCGAGGGGATTATCCAGCCCGGCCCCTGGTAAGGGCGGTGCAATTCCGCCTGGGGCAAAGACACTTGAGAATCACTACAACAGGACCCTCCCCCAGAAGATCAACAAGAAATCCAGCCAGGATCAAGTTCACCTACCAAGGAGTACAGTTTCAATACCAAGGAGAGCAGCGGAATTCCAGAGGAGAAGAAAGCAAAGCACGGAATTCATGGCTTTCTCCCCATGATTCTTTAGTCTTGCAGTTAATTTAAATTTTTTTCTTTTTCAATTTTTTTCTCTTCTTCTGCTAAATATTTTTTAACTGTTACGCTTTTCTTTCTTAACGTTTTTTAACTAGTTTATCTAATATATATATATTTTCCTTTTTATACTTTTTCTTTATTTGTTTTCTTTTTTTAATTGTTTCTTTTCTTTGCTTTTTTTTTTTTTTTTCCTTTCTGAACCTCTTTTTATCCCCTTTATCTCCCCTCACGATTTGGGATCTCTTCTGATTTGGTTAAAGCATATTTTCCTGGGGCTGTAGCCACCCTTTTAGTATTTTGCTTGCACCTTCATATACTCTTATCTGGACAAAATAACAAGGCAGAAAAATTCACCACACAAAAGAGAACAAGAGGCAGTACCAAAGACTAGGGACCTAATCAATACAGACATTGGTAATATGTCAGATCTAGAGTTCAGAATGACGATTCTGAAAGTTCTAGCTGGGCTCGAAAAAGGCATGGAAGATATTAGAGAAACCCTCTCGGGAGATATAAAAGTCCTTTCTGGAGATATAAAAGAACTAAAATCTAACGAAGTTGAAATCAAAAAAGCTATTAACGAGGTGCAATCAAAAATGGAGGCTCTCACTGCTAGGATAAATGAGGCAGAAGAAAGAATTAGCGATATAGAAGACCAAATGACAGAGAATAAAGAAGCTGAGCAAAAGAGGGACAAACAGCTACTGGACCACAAGGGGAGAATTCAAGAGATAAGTGACACCATAAGACGAAACAACATTAGAATAATTGGGATTCCAGGAGAAGAAGAAAGAGAGAGGAAAGCAGAAGGCATCTGGAGAGAATTACTGGAGAAAATTTCCCCAATATGGCAAAGGGAACAAGCATCAAAATCCAGGAGGTGCAGAGAACCCCGTTCAAAATCAATAAGAATAGGTCCACACCCCGTCACCTAATAGTAAAATTTACAAGTCTTAGTGACAAAGAGAAAATCCTGAAAGCAGCCTGGGAAAACAAGTCTGTAACATACAATGGTAAAAATATTAGATTGGTAGCAGACTTATCCACAGAGATCTGGGCCAGAAAGAGCTGGCATGATATATTCAGAGCACTAAATGAGAAAAACATGCAGCCAAGAATACTATATCCAGCTAGGCTATCATTGAAAATAGAAGGAGAGATTAAAAGCTTCCAGGACAAGCAAAAACTGAAAGAATTTGCAAACACCAAACCAGCTCTACAGGAAATATTGAAAGGGGTACTCTAAGTAAAGAGAGAGCCTAAAAGTAGTAGATCAGAAAGGAACAGAGACAATATACAGTAACAGTCATCTTACAGGCAATACAGTGGCACTAAATTCATATCTCTTAATAGTTACCCTGAATGTTAATGGGCTAAATGCCCCAATCAAAAGACACAGGGTATCAGAATGGATAAAAAAACAAAACCCATCTATATGTTGCCTACAAGAAACTCACTTTAAGCCCGAAGACACCTCCAGATTTAAAGTGAGGGGGTGGAAAAGAATTTACCATGCTAATGGACTTCAGAAGAAAGCAGGAGTGGCAATACTTATATCAGATCAATTAGACTTTAAGCCAAATACTATAATAAGAGATAAGAAAGGACACTATATCATACTCAAAGGATCTAGCCAACAAGAAGATCTAACAATTTTAAATATCTATGCCCTCAACGTGGGAGCAGCCAATTATATAAACCAATTAATAACAAAATCAAAGAAACATATCAACAATAATACAATAATAGTAGGGGACTTTAACACTCCCCTCACTAAAATGGACAGATTATCCAAGCAAAAGATCAAAAAGGAAATAAAGGCCTTAAATGACACACTGGACCAGATGGACATCACAGATATATTCAGAACATTTCATCCCAAAGCAACAGAATACACATTCTTCTCTAGTGCACATGGAACATTCTCCAGAATAGATCACATCCTCTGTCCTAAATCAGGTCTCAACTGGTATCAAAAGATTGGGATCATTCCCTGAATATTTTCAGACCACAATGCTCTGAAGCTAGAACTCAACCACAAGAGGAAGTTTGGAAAGAACCCAAATACATGGAGACTAAACAGCATCCTTCTAAAGAATGAATGGGTCAACCAGGAAATTAAAGAAGAATTGAAAAAAATCATGGAAACAAATGATAATGAAAACACAACGGTTCAAAATCTGTGGTACACAATAAAGGCAGTCCTGAGAGGAAAATATATAGCGATACAAGCCTTTCTCAAAAAACAAGAAAGGTCTCAGGTACACAACCTAACCCTACACATAAAGGAGCTGGAGAAAGAACAAGAAAGAAAGCCTAAACCCAGCAGGAGAAGAGAAATCATAAATATCAGAGCAGAAATCAATGAAATAGAAACCAAAAAAAACAATAGAACAAATCAACGAAACTAGGAGCTGGTTCTTTGAAAGAATTCATAAGATTGATAGCCCCCTGGCCAGACTTATCAAAAAGAAAAGAGAAAGGACCCAAATAAATAAAATCATGAATGAAAGAAGAGAGATCACAACTAACACCAAAGAAATACAAACTATTATAAGAACATACTATGAGCAACTCTACGCCAACAAATTTGACAATCTGGAAGAAATGGATGCATTCCTAGAAACATATAAAGTACCACAACTGAACCAGGAAGAAATAGAAAGCCTGAAAAGCCCCATAACCAGTAAGGAGATTGAAACAGTCATCAAAAATCTCCAAACAAACAAAAGCCCAGGGCCAGACGGCTTCCCGGGGGAATTCTACCAAACATTTAAGAAGAACTAATTCCTATTCTCCTGAAACTGTTCCAAAAAAATAGAAATGGAAGGAAAACTTCCAAACTCGTTTTATGACGCCAGCATCACCTTGATCCCAAAACCAGACAAGAGTTCCATCAAAAAAGAGAACTACCGACCAATATCCTTGATGAACACAGATGTGAAAATTCTCACCAAAATACTAGCCAATAGGATTCAACAGTACATTAAAAGGATTATTCACCACGACCATGTGGGATTTATTCCAGGGCTGCAAGGTTGGTTCAACATCCGCAAATCAATCAATGTTTTACAACACATCAATAAAAGAAAGAACAAGAGCCATTTGATACTCTCAATAGATGCTGAAAAAGCATTTGACAAAGTACAGCATCCCTTCCTGTTCAAAACTCTTCAAAGTGTAGGGATAGAGGGCACATACCTCAATATCATGAAAGCCATCTATGAAAAACCCACCGCAAATATCATTCTAAATGGAGAAAAACTGAAAGCTTTTCCGCTAAGGTCAGGAACATGGCAGGGATGTCCATTATCACCACTGCTATTCAGCATAGTACTAGAAGTCCTAGCCTCAGCAATCAGACAACAAAAGGAAATTAAAGGATCCAAATTGGCAAAGAAGAAGTCAAACTATCACTCTTTGCAGATGATACGATACTATATATGGAAAACCCAAAAGACTCCACTCCAAAACTGCTAGAACTTGTACAGGAATTCAGTAAAGTATCAGGATATAAAATCAAAGCACAGAAATCAGTTGCATTTCTCTACACCAACAAGACAGAAGAAAGAGAAATTAAGGAGTCGATCCCATTTACAATTGCACCCAAAACTATAAGATACCTAGGAATAAACCTAACCAAAGAGGCTAAGAATCTATACTCAGAAAACTATAAAGTACTCATGAAAGAAATTGAGGAAGACACAAAGAAATGGAAAAATGTTCCATGCTCCTGGATTGGAAGAATAAATATTGTGAAAATGTCTACACTACCTAAAGCAATCTACACATTTAATGCAATTCCTATCAAAGTACCATCTATCTATTTCAAAGAAATGGAACAAATAACTCTAAAATTTATATGGAACCAGAAAAGACCTCGAATAGCCAAAGGAATATTGAAAAAGAAAGCCAAAATTGGTAGCATCACAATTCCAGACTTCAAGCTCTATTACAAAGCTGTCATCATCAAGACAGCATGGTACTGGCACAAAAACAGACACATAGATCAATGGAACAGAATAGAGAGCCCAGAAATAGACCCTCAACTCTATGGTCAACTAATCTTCGACAAAGCAGGAAAGAATGTCCAGTGGAAAAAAGACAGCCTCTTCAATAAATGGTGTTGGGAAAATTGGACAGCCACATGCAGAAAAATGAAATTGGACCATTTCCTTACACCACACACGAAAATAGACTCAACATGGATGACAGACCTCAATGTGAGAAAGGAATCCATCAAAATCCTTGAGGAGAACACAGGCAGCAACCTCTTCGACCTCAGCCGCAGCAACATCTTCCTAGGAACATCACCAAAAGCAAGGGAAGCAAGGGCAAAAATGAACTATTGGGATTTTATCAAGATCAAAAGCTTTTGCACAGCAAAGGAACAGTTAACAAAAGCAAAAGACAACTGACAGAATGGGAGAAGGTATTTGCAAACGACATATCAGATAAAGGGCTAGTATCCAAAACCTATAAAGGACTTAGCAAACTCAACACCCAAAGAACAAATAATCCAATCAAGAAATGGGCAGAGGATATTAACAGACATTTCTGCAAAGAAGATGTCTGATGGCCAGACATCAGATCCAGATGGCCAACAGACACATGAAAAAATGCTCCATAACACTCGGCATCAGGGAAATACAAATCAAAAGCACAATGAGATACCACCTCACACCAGTCAGAATGGCTAAAATTAACAAGTCAGGAAATGACAGATGCTGGCGAGGATGTGGAGAAAGGGGAACCATCCTACACTGTTGGTCGGAGTGCAAGGTGGTGCAACCATTCTGGAAAACAGCATGGAGGTTCCTCAAAATGTTGAAAATAGAACTACCCTATGACCCAGCAATTGCACTACTGGGTATTCACCCTAAAGATACAAATGTAGTGTAGTATTCACCCTAAAGATACAAATGTAGTGATCCGAAGGGGCACGTGCATCCAAATGTTTATAGCAGCAATGTCCACAATAGCCAACTATGGAAAGAACCTAGATGTCCATCAACAGATGAATGGATAACGAAGATGTGGTATATATACACAATGGAATACTATGCAGCCATCAAAAGAAATGAAATCTTGCCATTTGCGATGACGTGGATGGAACTAGAAGGTATTATTCTTAGCGAAATAAGTCAAGCGGAGAAAGACAACTATCATATGATCTCCCTGATATGAGGAAGTGGAGATACAACATGGGGGGTTAAGGGGGTAGGAGAAGAATAAATGAAACAAGATGGGATTGGGAGGGAGACAAACCATAAGTGACTCAATCTCACAAAACAAACTGAGGGTTGCTGGGGGGAGGGGCATTGGGAGAAGGGGGGTGGGGTTATGGACATTGGGGAGGGTATGTGCTATGGTGAGTGCTGTGAAGTGTGTAAACCTGGCTATTCACATTCCTATACCCTCGGTGTTAAAAATATATTATGTGTTTATAAAAAATAAAAAATTAAAAAAAAATCCAGTCAAGGAATGGGCATGAACATGAGGACATGAACAGATATTTCTGCAAAGAAGATATCCAAGTAGCCAACAGACACATGAAAAAGTGCTCCACATCACTTGGCATCAGGGAAATACAAATCA
The DNA here is from genome assembly GCF_030435805.1 of Mustela lutreola. NCBI lineage: Eukaryota > Metazoa > Chordata > Mammalia > Carnivora > Mustelidae > Mustela > Mustela lutreola. The sequence continues at coordinate 194,451,459 of NC_081292.1, forward strand.
AAACCTCATGCCAGTCCGAAAGGCTCAAATTAACAAGTCAGGAAATGACAGATGCTGGCAAGGATGCAGAGGAAGAGGAGCCCTCTGACACTGTTGGTGGGAATGCAAGCTGGTGCAGCCACTCTGGAAAACAGCACGGAGGTTCCTGAAAAAGTTGAAAATAGAGCTACCCTATGACCCTGCAATCACACTACTAGGTATTTATTCTAAAGGTACAAATGTAGTGATCCAATGGGGCACGTGCACCCGAATGTTTATAGCAGCAATGTCCACAATAGCCAAACTACGGAAAGAACCTAGATGTCCATCAACAGATGAATGGATAAAGAAGATGTGGCATATATATATATAATGGAATACTGTGCAGTCATCAAAAGAAATGAAATCTTGCCATTTGCAAGGATGTGGATGGAACTAGAAGGTATTATGCAGAGTGAAATAAGTTAATCACAGAAAGATAATTATCATATGATCTTTCTGATATGAGGAATTTGAGAGGCAGGGCTGAGGGTAGGGAGGGAAAAAATGAAACAAGATGGGACTACAGAGGGAGACAAATCATGAGAGACTCAATCTCACAAAACTGAGGGTTGCTGGAGGGAGGGGTGTAGGGAGAGGGTGGTTGAGTTATGGACATTGGGGAGGTATGTGCTATGGTGAGTGCTGTGAATTATGTAAGCCTGATGATTCACAGACCTGTACCTCTGGGACTAATAATACATTATATGTTAATAAAAAAAGATTAAGAAATAAAAAATAAAAATAACAAATAAAAACCAAAACCAAAACCAAAACAAAAACCCACGCCAGTTCATACTGTTCTTTCCAATCCAAATTTAACATTATGGAATCTCTACTTAACTTTTAAAATCTCTACTTGTTTATTTCCTTTAAATGAAAAACTTGACTCTTACTACCACTGACAAAATTATTTGTGTTATTAGATATATAATATTAAATACATAGTCTTAAAATAATGCCATTACTACATATTACTAAAAGACCACTGCATGAAGTTTAAGATGCTCATAGCTCCTTGTCTTGTTAGAACATATCCCATGAAATAGGTAGAATCAAAATGCTATATTCTAACAGTTTTTTTATTCTTTTTCCTGAGTCCGCTAGGCAGTCAGTTTGTTTTACGGTTAGGTTACAGTTACAGTTAGCAATTGCCTTTTCTTTTTCTTTTGATTTTATTTCATTTGCTAAATAGGTAAAACATTTACATTTCCAAATTCAACTACATGCAACATACAGTTATGTAGCTTTCAATAGTCTTCTCTATCCTAAGCAATATAGCTATGCTTATTTTTTTGAATGAAAGCAAACATGGTTACGTATCTGTGTTCCTTCTCTCTCATACATTTTCCCCTACATTGTGCTTTTTCCCATAGCAATATTCAGGAGACAACTCCATATTAGTGGACAGAGAGGTTTCTCATTTAAAAAAAAAAAAAAGTTTCATAATAGTCTGCTGTGTGGACATGCTTTGCTTTTGTTTCTGTATTGAGTCCTATATGCTCGAATACTTGGGTATTTCCAATTTGTCATTATTAGAAATAATGCCATAATGACAAATCTCATGCAAAAGTAAGTCTATATTTTTGCTATTGCCACTTCAGGATGAATTCACAAAAGCAGGATTGTGGGCTCAAAGAGAAACTCATGTATAACATTCCTGGATGATGACAGATTTCCTTGGACGCTCGTTCTCTTCCACATCACCACTTGAAACGTGGGACGAAGTCTTTCCCCACCACGTCCCCCGCAGAACACGCTGCCGAACTTTGGGATATTTGCTAAACGTAGGTGAGAAGTGCTGGTTCAGTGAAGTTTTAATTAGCCTTTCTCTCCTCGTGTGATGCAGAGTGCCTTTTCCTACGTTTAAGGGCCGTTTTCATTTCCTCTTCTGTGAGCTGCCGTATCTTTTGCTGGCTTTCTATCAGATTGTCATCTTTCCCCCTCAATTTTTCTAAGACCAGTGTAGAGTACTGCTAGTAGCACTTCCTCCGTGATGATAGGTGGCACGTCTTTTCGCGAGCTTGTCATTTGCCTATCATGAGTCCACTTCAACGTTACTGATCAGTGTTTCATACTTCGTGCTTTACCCTCACAATCCTTGTTAATATTGTTGCTTTTGCACGTGGTTTCCTGCTCGATTTGTCTCACCCAGAATGCATCAGCAGTACAGTTCTGACTGACCCGGCTGGCCCTGGGAGGGTGCAGGCACGGACACGCTCTTTGTTGCCGCCGTGGGAACCCGAACAACAGAGACAGAGCTGAATAGACAGTAGAAGAGGAGGTTTGCTACCTATAGTGGGGATAGTGGTTGGGGTCAGAGAAGGTTTTTCAGGGGAGAGCTGTGGGGTAAAAGAAGTAGTACCATTAAAAGAGATTATAAACGACCTGCTGTACAGCTCTCCTTTTTGACAGTGGAAATAATTTGTCCTGCTATCCCTCCAGCTCTTATAATAGAAGCTGCAATTAGGTCACTACAATTATCCTTTGTTCCACTGACCAGGGCCAGTTTCTTCAGCTTTTCCTTATGAATGTTGTTTCAAAGCCACCAGTGTACCAGGCCAAGAACAATTACAGCTTATTATTGCTATCATTATTACTATTATTCTTCTCACCAGCCAATACAGAGTTACATGCAGCCTTTGTGATCAATGTTTCATCTTTTCAACAAAACCGTTTTAACTGCGTTAATATTTTTCACCACCTTCTCATTCCTGCCTGGGCATCTGTAACATTTTCTAAATGAGCTTGCTTAGTCCTGTCCATTTTTCTTGTCAGCCTCAATGAGACCTGATGTGGTAAGGGAACTAGATTGATGGGATAATTTATCACTTCTCTTGTAATGCATAAATAAATAAATAAATGTCTGTAGAACAAATTTTATATTCTACAATACTGACATGCAAATTCTTTAATGCTGTTAATTGAATCTTTTAAGTAGACTGTTTCTGCACGTTTTTCTCTTTGCGTGCGCATGTGTACCACATGGAGTCCTTCATGGTTTGCAGAAATCAAATGATGTTATGGCATGTGGCTATTGTGCCCAAATATCATGCATGAGTTTGTGCCCAGGGTTTGCGAAATGTCATGAGGCAAAGGGCAAGCTGGTGCTCATTAAAGCAGATCGCGGCAACGAGGTTTGGGGAGGCTAGGAGAGTCAGGTGTGCTTTCAGAACGTTCTAATTCTGGAGCTCCCTGGGAGGTTAACTGGTTCTTTGTCCAGGTGGGATGACCACAGAAAAGACTTCCATATCCTCTGTGGCCCAGAATCAACCAAGTTTCCCATATCAAATGGTCTTTACCTATTTGACATTGAATACATTTCATATTATAAAATCATGGCAGTCATTTTCAATCCCTACTTATCAGTAACATTTTTTATAACGTCAAAGTGGCAAGACTCTTTAGTACCGTCCCACTACTACTAAATACTACCATTTCAAGAGACTTGCCATTCAGTGAAGAGTCTCCTATTATTGCAATTTACATTTACCCTAAGTTTATACCTTTCCCAGACCCATTAAACTTCCTCTATTGCTAATGTACTGGGTTCCTGTAATTTGTATTCTTGTAATGTGAACAAATTTCTCAGAAATGCTTAGTAAACATCTTTAGCTTTCATTGGGAAATTATCCCCAAAGAGGGGTTGGGGGAGGGGGACAAATGACACAGTGCTTCCTATCCTCTCTGATAATGGTTCCCTTAGAGCAATTCTAGACAGTGTCCCTACAAATGGCGTCATTAGGCAGTGAAGACATTAAGAGATCCTCCAGATTGTTGGCAAATGGACACTGAAGAAAGAGCTATGGGAATCTGCCTTTGAGCAGGCTCAGCTGGTCGGATAGAGTTTGTAACTTGCTGGCACACTCTATTTCACTCTTGATACTTACTGGTACTGGTGTGTGTATGTAGCAAAAACTAGCCTGATTTATTCTTTATACCCCCCCCCCCCCCAGTTCATATGTGTCCTCTCTTTGTAGCACTGTAGGAAGCTGAAGGGAAAGTAGGTTTTCTGTATTAAGATGATCAGGAATATAGCACTTAGCAATCCTTGGGCCCGCCAGGGGTGATATCTGCAAAAATAAATGGATGGCCTTTGACCTGGTGGTGGCTGTCATCATACAGAAAAGAATGAGGATAAATCCCTGATGTTGACTGCTTGGTGGGAGCGGGGGGGATTGTAAATCTACATAAACTTCCTGGACAGGAAACAGGACAAACACAGAGAATAAAAGGAAACAAGCTACATTTCCTTTCCTTTCCCATCAAACTCTTCTTTTCCTTCCCTTTTGTCACCTGGAATTTCACACCTGGCCAGGGCTCTCCTGGATATGTCTTTGATCTGTGTCTCTAAAAGCTTGCTCACCATAAAAAATGTGCTGAAACATGGAGAACGTGGCCATCCACAAGGCAGACGCGGCGCCATTTCCTCTGTTTTCTCAGCCATGACTGCCAGATTCCTCAAGGCTGTGAATGTCCACCCCCAGCCCACATAGCAGCTTTAAAACAACTCTGGGCTTATGAAGAGCTCTAAAGATACTACTGGCCTCCACCAGGCTTGGGAAAACCACTTCAGGCTTGGAGTCATGATTATATGGATGAACGAGGATGAACACAAGCTCCATACCTGATGTCTCCATCCAGCCCACATGGGAAGGGCACTCTCACTTTGAAAAGCCACGTTCCCTGCATGATGGAGAGTTTTGAAAGAAGCCAAAAGTACAGTCTTTTCCCTCTTATCCTATTTATATAAGACACTTTAAACAGGTTAGTAAAAATAAATATTTTTAAAGGTTTTATTTATTTATTTGAGAGAGAGCATAAGCAGGGAGGAGCTGCAGAGGGAGAAGAAGAAGGTTCTCCTCTTTGCTGAGCAGGGAGCTGGATGCAGGGCTTGATCCCATGAGGCCAGGATCATGACCTGAGCTGAAGGCAGCTGCTCAACTGACTGAGCCACCCAGACACCCCTAGTAAAAATTTTTTATTCAACCACTGTGTTTTCTGCAGCATTTATTAGAAAGGTCATTTTTGGCTTTTTAATATGTGACTTTGTCCTAGAGAGAGACTAGAATATTCTCAAAAGTCCAGATACATGCCAAAAAATGAGGCCTGTCAGTCAGTTTGGTTTCAGCAGGTACTAAGAACTGTGCTAGGAACATGAAAAGGCCAGGGGACACATGAAGACCAGGTAAGGACCAACAGGTCTACAAACTAAGACTTCCTCCCACTTCCAGAAGGGACAGGCCTGAGATGAACTGGTGCCAGAAACACTCTTCTCATCTGAACCCCCACTGTATACATGTTAAGGATAGAGCACGGAAAAAGCCAACAAACCATCTGAGATAATCACCATCATGTGGCCATCACAGAAGTTTGCCACCTCATCTAGGTGGCATCGCTACTTATGGTGATTTTTCAAAGGACTTTTGGGCAATTAGGTAACAATACAACTATTAGGACTGACCCCCTTCCTTCTCCAGGGTGTTGAGGAGAAAGGTGCAACCACAACCACTTTTCCAACCTGTATATGTGGGGTTTTGAGGGAGGCTTTTTAAAGAGTGTGTGCCACATTCACCTGGTCTTGAGAATTACAGTGAGAAGTTTTTATTTGATATGCTAGGCAATGGGTACCTGTCCACAGGACTTTAAGGTTTGATCTGTCTCTCCATAGAGACCAACAGACATTATGATACACACACTCTCTTGAGTGTGCTCATCCTCAGCTCTGACCACAGCATTCCACTCTTGTCTCCTTCCTTCTTAGTCCATCTGGGATCCTCTGCTCCAGGTTTTATCTATAATTAATATAGAAAATCTAGGGGTGACTGAGTGGCTCAGTCAGTTGAGTATCCAGCTCTTGATTTCAGCTCAGGTCCTGATCTCAGCGTCGTGGGATCGAGCCCCACTTCAGGTTCCACGCTCAACATGGAGTCTGCGTGAGATTCTCTCTCTCCTTCTGCCTCTCTCCCTCTCTCTATCCCTCTCTAAAGAAATAAAATCTTATTTTATTTATAAAATAAAATTTTTTATTTTATAAAATTTATAAAATCTTACAATGCTAAGAAAATCTCTTAGCATTGTAAAGAGGCTTGGTTTACCTGTTACGGGAACCCTAAACTGCTAAAGTGTCTGTAAAGTGTTGGGAAGAAGTCAGGGCTTGGCATTTCGTATTGTGGGTGGTCTGGGTTTTAAGGTGTGGGGAAACATGCTTCAATTCCCTCAATCATACCTGAGATTTAGATCTTTATTTGGGCTCCAGCTCGTAGCAGGAGAGAAGCACACAATTTAAAAGGGAGGAAGGGTGTGGCTAGATACATCCCGGCAGGGAGAAGCCATTCCTTGAACAGCGGTCACACCATCTCTTCAAGAATGCAAGTCGAAGTGCTTTTCTGTCAAAAACACTTCCACGTCTTCCTTTCACCCGGAGATAACACCCAATCTCCTCATTAGGACCCGTGAGGCCTATCATCAGACCCAAGTCCTTCAGGACTTTGGTCATGCCATTCTTTGTCTCAGGCTCAAAGTCCAGTCAGGGGGCTTGATCTGCCTCAGGCTTGATTAGCACTCTGCCCCCAGGTGTTGCTGTGGCTGGCTCAGCACTGTGGCCTGAGTCTCAGCGTCTTAGACACCCTTCCCAGTGCCAATTCTCTATCCTTCTACTTGATTTTCTTCACAGTTTTCTCATCACCGGACTTTATAGCTGTTGACAAAATCGTAAGCTTCACAGGAGCAGGGACCTCATTTGCCTTGGGTACTGATTTACCCAGAATGGTGCTTGGCACGTGGTAGTCACTCAAAATGCGATGAGAGAAGCAGAGGGAGGCAGCGTCTGAGAGAGGAGGCCACGTGACAGGAGACATACAGAGGTTGGGGAGACATACTCTGAAGATGGTGGAAGGAGCCATCAGCCAGGATGGAGGCAGTTAAGGAAAGGGCAGGGGAATGGACTCTCCCCAAGAGCCTGTGGAAGGGATCAGCCTGGCTTACACCTTAACTTCATTCCAATAAAACTGATTTCAGAACTATGGCCTCCAGAACTGTAAGAGAATAAACATGTGTCATAAGCCACTAAGTTTGTGATAATTTGGTGCAGTAGCCACAGGGAATTAATACGGGCGATGAAGGAACGGAATTGATGAAGGGACCTAAATCGGAGTATTTTGGAGTGGCCTACTTTTTTTCAGATCCTAGGATGGTGTGTTCAAGTTCATCTTCTCTGCAATGTAGAGATACAGGCAGTGAAATCAACCTCACACCCTATGGCACATAAAGAGAAAGAGCAAGCCAAATTCTGGAGGCTTTTCTACCGTGTGTCATGAAAAGATTAAGAATATGGATACTGTGGAATGGGCTGAAGGCGTGGCTCCAAATGTCAAACATCACAATTACACTGGGGACACTGCTGTGAGTTCCATACACACAAACCGGGCCTGGCGGCGGATGTCTGTGACACGAGACAGGACTCCCCAGAAGGAGAAACGTGCATTTCAAATAGATGATGTCGGGCCTTTCCTAAACAAAGATATCTTCTCATCCTCTCCCCGAAATACATTATACAGCACACATTTTCTTTTGCATTTTTAATAAAGCACAACTTGAAAATGAGCAGCAATCTTTTTATTTCCCCTCTTAGAAAATCTACAGTGACCTGCTGGCAAATAATACAGTGGCAGTATCCCAGAAGAGGCTCGTGGTTCATTAAAATAATCAGCATATTCCAATATGCATTCGTCCCTGAAATAATAACAGTTCATTTTCAATAAATTAATTATGGTTTTAATGAGTGAAATTTACATTTATATTTCTGTCTTAAGATCTTCATGGGAGGAAGCATCCTTGCCTGGACGGCTCCATGAAGCAAGGCCTTTTTCGGAGCAGACCAGCAGCTGTTGACAGAGATGCTGACATTCCGTTGTTGCAGAAACAGAGGAGCAGGAGGGCGTGAGGGGCGAGACAGCCTGGGCTTGAAACCCAGCTCTGCCACTTTCTACTTTTGTGATCATGGGCAAATAAGGTGACTTCTCTTGTCACTTGTAAAATGAGAAATAGGATAGTACCCACCTCTGAGAGAAGGCTAGAGGGCTGAATAAGATAAAGTTATCAGAAGAGTGTGGTTGACACATTAAAAAACAATTGTTAACAGTTGGCTCACCTAGGCGAGGGGAGCAACAGAGGAGAGTGATCTTTCCTTGGTCTTCCCAGGCACACACAACCAGCAGGACTGAAAAGCACACACACACACAGGTCTGCCAGCTCCTTCACACAACCACTTGGAATTCTACCTAGAGTAGACACTTGGATCAAACACTCTATAATCTGGATTGCCCGGAATGCTCAGGAAATGAGGGTGCTGCGGTTACTTGAATTTTCGGCATGACCAAGAGCAAAGAAATAAATGCTCTCAGTTAGAATGTCTTAGTTGCGAAGCTTTCTGAAATATACTTGTCCTTTCACTGGCCCTAACTGAACTTGCTAAGCAGAGTTTTCTTTAGGAGACTGAGGAACAGGCATCCTTTCAAGACCATCGTTCTCCACGCCAATATTTACCTTGTAATTCTCAAGGCACTGAAGAGTCACAATGGAAGAACCAACTATTACTGGTCAACTGACCTGATCCACTTCAGTTTACATTTCCTGAGAGCCTACTGTGTGCCTGGAGCTGGGCAATGTGTCTTATTTTCTCCTGATTCTCCTTTCCCTACTTTTTACCCCTTAGGAGTATTCAAAAGAATTTAAAAGAATCTGGTTAGTTCAATCCCAGTTAATGAAGTTTTGGTATAATTACTAACCTGAAAAAGTTTAAAGGGTAAGCAAATTGTATAGAATATGGAACTTGTTTCTGTAGGCAGTCTGAGTCCATTATACCCATGGCCATACATAGGACAAAAAGGGGAAAATGGCTTTTTCTCACTCTTGTTTGTTTCTTTAGTTTTTCAAGACCATATTAAAGTTCGATTTGCTCTACATTTTTTGATTATGGTACTATATTGTCAGATAGGCAGATAGATAGATAGTAGGCTTTATAAACATAGTACATAACCCACCTATCAGCAGAAATATTTGGGCAAAACTTGCCATACTATTAAAATTATCATAGTTGATATTAACATATTTAAAGAAATTTTTCAGTTTTCTGCAGAATACGTCTATAGTAATATAAACGTATGACCCAAAGTTATCTGCCTAACTAAACTGCTATTTTCCCAGAAAGTTTTGCCCTAAACTTTTCAACTGTCTCCTTTGTCACCTTTAGAGAAAGAAACTGTAACAGAAAGCACCCTGATTACTTGGAAAATTCCTTGGCTTTCAAATAAACTTTTTTCTGACTCTTGAATTCCTCTCTAGTTAGCAGCAAAAATATCATATATTATTGATGAGATTAAGAATTTAGATTTTCAAAAGTCTCTTCAATTTGCTGCACAGTTAACTTGCACTTTTATAATTGATTTTAATGATTTCATTGCATGTGTCTAAGAATACTGGATGATAAAAAAGTTTTGTTTTACTGTCCCAGCTATAACACTATTTTTTCACGGCTGTCTTCCCTGCGATCATATAGAATTTTTATATCCCATTACAGTATTTATCACAGTTGAACTTTATTATAATTAGTTGTGTATTGGTCTCTCTCTTCTCTCTTAATCATGAACTTGTTGAGGGCAAGGACTAGAATGTGGTTTACTCATCTTGCTATTTCCCTTAAGTGCCTAGCTGCTCAATTAATGTTTCCTGAATTATTGAAGAGTTCAGGCCAAAAATAATTAAAAAGTCAAAAGTGAATCATAGCAGAAAAAAAGTATCTACCCCAAATCCTCTAAGTGAAAAAATTTCATATAACTTCAATTTAACTTCAGGTTCAAAGGCATAACGGTTTAGCTCAAGGAAAAAGATCCAGGGAGGTAAAATAGATTATATTAGTTCTCCAGATGATGGAGAATATTAAAATTCATCAAAATACAAATCTTTCTTACATGCTTGTAAGACGGAAATGGGGAGCTTTTCAACTGAAGTGATCAACTAAAGGTGACCTTTCATTGAGAAATGTGAAAAATCAAAAAGAAGAATTAAAAAAAAAAAAAAAGAAAGCAAATATAAGATGGCAAGGATCAGCAGTTTATCCAAACAAGTACTGCCAGTTGGAAAGACCCTTGCTGGCACAGGAAGTAGGTAGGACTCCACAAAGGCCTCAGTTGAGGATCCTTCTAGAAGGCTAGCCTCTGGCCTACATCCTCTCTGTCAAACACAGACCACATTCAGAGTGTTTCTACAGTTCACTGGAAGGTAAAGGGGGCTGGACTGATCATTCCAGGAGGTCTCCAGCATGTGAGGATCAGACTGGAGAATTAGGAAGAAGGGTACCATGTGATGTGCTCAATCAACTCTCTACAGGAAGGAAAGGCCACCTCGTACATAAAGATGACATGCCCTGGGAGCCCTCTCAGCTGTTCTCCTTGAAATCAGGAGTTCACTTGTTCCGTTAGCTGGAAGGCCTTTGTCCAAGAGAATACATTTTCAGACGATCACCTGGGGTTGGAAGTATAGTTTTGGGCTACTTATAGGAATTGCAAATTGCTTGATGATAAAGATCCCTTCCTCATCTCTTTAAAAAAATTTGTGTCTCAGTCCTTAGAGTCTAGTAGAATACTTGAACATGGTGGGTACTTAACCAATTTTTTTTTAAATGCATCAATATTCCATAAAGGGGGTAGTTTATATAATACTAACCTTAATAGCATGTTGCCTTCACTGAGCCAACCAGCTGTATTTACTTAACAAAACGAAGAAATCCACTCCCGTGTGTGCTGCTCACCAGCAGGCCCAGGCCTTTGGCTGGCATTTCAGGGCTCGGGAACAGGAGAGGAGGTGATGTCCTCCCCACAGGCTGTCCGGCTACCCCCACCCTGACATTTTTCTCCTTTTCTTTTCAATGCCTCACCTTCCTCTAAGTACCCAATTCTCTTCACGAATATCCTTTTACAGAGTACATCAACCGATGTTGTGCGATAGTTCCTCTAAGTCTGAAAAATGCTACTTTTCCAATCAATCAAGGAATGGTTAGTAAATGCTGGAGAGGGGCTGAGAAGTGTCGTACTGGGGACTATTAAACCCATATGCAAATATACTTAAGTAAGTAACCATCAGTCTCGCCAAGACGCACACACAGAGCTGTGTGCAGAAGTCACAGCATTACAGATAGTCCCACAGACAGGAAAACTTGCAGCCAGCTCAGTGCTCTTAGTACTGGAAAGATGTCCTCAGTTGTCACAAAATAACAACAAATAAAACTTAAGCACTTCTCAGCTCATCTCTGCCTGAAACTGTTTTTAGATGGAGAAATTCCTAGGTCATCGATTATAAGGCACTGTAAAAATAAACATATAAATAGAATCATAAACATGTCTATAAGGCCTCCTATGTTTCTGAATGCTCCAGAAAGTTGCAAAAGCCTACTACACCTTTTAATTTGTGATATTTGGAGATTTTTCTCAGTTTTTCCCTTCTTCTTCGGCATGTTTTTAACAAAATATGTTCTTCTCTCCCACTAAGCAGCAAAATCTCTGAGTATAGTAACTTAAATTTCCATCTTGATTCATACACTGCATTGGTTTTTTATGTTACAGTGTTTTTTCTTTGAACTTAGGCAGCGGCAAGCTATCTGAGCTACGGTAGTGTGAATCACGGTAATTGATATCGGCAGGAGGTTATTTCGGATTGATCAATGAGGGTTGCATGACTAGCTCCGGTAGACTGTATTTATTTCCTCGGAATATTTTTCATTTGATGATATAAATTGGTCATTGATATTAGGTATTTGCTTTTATCTTCAGTCATATACATATTTGAGGCAGAGAATTATTTTAGCATAATGTCTGTTTTCTTGGCATTGAATTTTTGTTTGCTGGCGAAAAAAATTAAACCTCCTTAGGAGCCACCCATTTCTTAACATTTTGTAAAATGTTCTGGTTTCATTTAGTACCTTTCTTTGTCAGGCCTTCCTTGTCCAGCCTTTGAAATTGGTGAGTTATATCGACAATGATTAGGAATGGAATTGACAGTTAAAAGCTGGAAAAACTACTTCTAATTTTTAATCTGTGTAAAAGAAGGAACATATTCAACTAGGGTTTAATGATGTCAAAAGCAGCCCACTAGATTACTGAAGCATTTTGTTAAAGCTGGGATCTTGTTTTTCCAAACCAGAATGTTTAATGGTTATTGCAGAATTTTTAAAAATATGTATTCACTTATGTGAGAGTTAACAAAACGCAGCTCTGAAATTTAAAAGTCCAACTAGCAAATTATCTTCCTTTGAATTTCTCATTACATCCACTATGATCAGATTAAAAACATATGAATTACACACTATGTATTTCCTTGACTCAGTGATTTTTTTCTTAAACAAAGTCAATTCACTGAAATATCCTTTGATGCTCATTCAGCTAAAACTTCATACTTTTTTCCAAAGCACATTATTTGATCTAAATATTTTTAAGTGTTTGGAATATATATATTTTTAGCACTTGAAACTTTCTCTGGCCATCACAGCTTCTATTAGAGACTGTGAAGCATTTTAGGATTATTGAACAAATATCAATTATGTCTACGTCCTTAGTGTCTATCTGAATTGGAAATGTGCCAACTTTTACATCTTCACTAATAGAATTTTTAATTAGCTGTTGATACTGTCAATAATAGAGTTCACTATTGTTTTAAAAGACGATTTGTCTAAGCAACTCGTTATCTACTGACTTGTTCTTTATTTTTTAAACCTGGTGCTTATTATTATAATCAGGGTAATTTTTAAATAGAGCACAATACTTCCAAAAACAGGTGAGGATTTTAGGCAAGATATTTTAATACATACTAATTTTTTTCTCATTGACTACAAGGAGTTTATCAATTTTTAAAATTACATAAGTAACTTATTTTATACCTGATAGTATTTTACACGTTTAAGTCAACTCACAACTTTACTAAATATCTTTTCTTTACTGAGATGTAAAGAAATGAAATAAGTTGAAGTTATAAGCTGTGCCTTAACAGAGTTAGGATCTAAACAAACAAACAAAAAAGCCCCATGAAATTGCAGGAGAGTATATAGTAAGGAATTATAAGATAAAGGAACTAATTTAATGACAATATGGACTCCTAATTAGGGGCTGGGATTTTAGTAACACTGTCTCCCTGAGAGAGTAGCTCTATGGCATCTGGTATATTACAAATGACTGTTTGTCATTTCTCATGAACCTCCATTTCCATTACAGTTTTTTATGCTTGCCCCTGAAATATAATCTGCACAGTGAATTCTGATTGAATCGGCTCAACATGCAGCACAGAAGAGATCCTCCTTTGTAGAATAACCAAGGACAGTGTGTCTCACCTATACAGTCAAATGCAGTATTTCCTATAAAGGCAAATCTTTCATTTTAGAAGGCTGAAATGAATGGTACTTGACAATAATTTCAAGGGTGAGTGGGTCGCTCAGTCGGCTGAGCATCCGACTCTTAGTTTTGGCTCAGTTAGTGATCTTGGGGCCAGGATCTTGGGGTCATGAGACAGAGCCCTGCATCGGGCTCCTTGCTCAACAGGGAGTCGGCTTGAGATTTTCTCCCTCTCCCTTTGCCCCTCACCCCACTCCCTCGTTCTCTCTCTCTTACAAATAAATGAATCTTAAAAAAAAAAAATAAATAAGTTCAGCTGGTTAAACTTATGCCACTGGAAAAGAATGGCAACAAAAGCCCAATTAAAACACCCACAAATTGTCTAGGTCCATAGCATTTCCATTTGTGAAATGAATGAATTGCATTAATTTTCACTTACTTACCTGTCTCTCAGGATCTGGTTCAGTGATGGGGAAACAGGTCTTCATAGTTCTGATGGGCTGGCCACTATGCCTCAATGATCCATTTCTACTGTTCTACTGCCTGTTACAAATGATCTGCTTCTTGACACCATTTCATAGCTCAGGGGAAAGCCTTATTTTTCTAACTATATAGCTTTGTTGACCATTGATTTAGCCTATCCGGCCTGTTGGTTCCATTCCAGTAATTATTCACGTGAAAAATAAAATTAAAATCACGGCAGAACATTCATTCATTCATCCATTATTCAACAATTGCTTATTGAATGCCTACTCTGTGAAACGTAATTTATTAGGTGCCGAGAGAAACAGAACAACGGTTATGATGTGGTCCTTGACTCAAGGAAATTACAAGCTAGTAAGAGAGCGAGAGCATGTTTGTAATCATGAACATCTACAACATAATGCAGCAAAGTAGCAGTAATAATAACAGCAACGGGTATCTACAACATGCCAAGGACTGCTCTAGATGCTCTAAGTATTTCATCGTATGTAAATTTCACAGGAGCTCTGAAGCTAGACCTTATTTCTCCTTTTTAAAAAGGTTTTCCAAATGAGCATCCTGAAGCTCAGAAGGTTTTGGCAAAACATGCACAGTCACACCACTAGTACAGAAAAGAATCATGCTTTAAATCCAATACTATTTGATATTAATACTCATTCTCTTTCAAATAGCTCCTGTCTCTAAGAAAAATGGAAAGTGCACCATTGATTGAGTGTCTCTGTGCCTGGTACTACTCTGAATGCTTTACTTCGGTGTCTCACGGCATCTTCACAATGGTATATGATGCTATGATGGTTACATAGCCATTTTGCCATCGATGAAACTGAAGATTAGCAAATTTAAGTAACTTAAGCCAGGTTATTGAGGGGGACCGTTTTCTTCCAACTCAGGTAGTTTGAGAAGGTGTAACGGAGGAAGTGGGGTTTCACTGACTTTCCATTGATTTGGAGCGACTGAGGCAGGGGCCATGTAGACAAGGACAAGGGAAACCATCCCAAGGAGTGACACAGAGAGAGGTGGGCAAGTGCTCTGGTCGCCTCAAAAAGAGTGAGCACTGCGACGCCTGAGCGGCTCAGTGGGTGAAGCCTCTGCCTCGGCTCAGGTCATGATCTCAGGGTCCTGGGATGGAGCCCTGCATCGGGCTCTCTGCTCAGCAGGGAGCCTGCTCCCCCCACCCCACCTCTCCCTCTGCCTGCCTCTCTGCCTACTTGTGATCTCTCCCTTTATGCCAAATAAATAAATAAAATCTTAAAAAAAAAAAAAAAAGGGTGAACATTCCAGAGTGACTGAGTATACAGATTATCTAGGCCAGGAGCAGAAATGATGATTGGAGAATTAGGCTCAACTCAGATTATCAGCCAAGGAGTTTGGACTGTATGCAATAGGCAATAGACGGCCATTGAAAGATTTGGAGAGAGGAATGATCAAAGCTATTATTATTAATCCACGTTCTCCAACCTTTCACATTTAATCATCTCTGCTTCAAGAAATCATGATTTCACAAATTATTGTTTGTTAAGTTCTTCCAAGAACATGAATGCTTACAGCTTCTATTCTAAACTGCCAATTGTTATTACTGCTGTGTTTTTTGTGTTTTTGTTTTAAGGTTCTTTTTAAGTGACCTCTTGGAAAAGCAAACGTTTGTGCCACGGCCCCAACCACTTCAACCTCTTTCACTCTCAATACTGAAATCAAACAAAGGGCACAAAGCACACCGAGGCAGGAGTCTGAGCCTGGGAAAGGGGTCAGATTCCTTTCGACATCAATCTGAAGTCAACTCAGATGCACTGTGAAGTCATTAAGTAATTAAATTACAGAGCGAGGACAGGCAGGTGGGAGAGAGTGGGTGGGGAAGAACGAGGCCCTGTTGTTCCGTTCCTGCCACAGACTGGATTCTAAACATTAGCAGACCGGAGTGACGCCCCACCCCTGCAATGGAAGACATAGCACAGAAATGCAAATGTGAGGGTTTTGTGGACGTAATAACTGTGGTTACAAGTGTTCTCTGCAGTCACATGCCCTGTGGACTTGGAGAGGCTGGCAGTCACCCAGGCCATTTATGCCCCTCCGTCCTGCCAAGGCCCAGCTGCAGCCAGCGCTCTCTCGTTCCTGTGCTGCCATCTCATGCCAAGCTCCCTGTGCTTGAGGAGCAACGTCCAACGGGTGATCAATAAGAAATGAGGAGAAGCTTCTTGAATGGAAGTATCTGGCATGAGTCCCAGTTGGGCAAAGTCTGAATTCAAGTTGGCCTTCTTCATCACGACGGTATCCAATTCAGCAACTTTCACAGATGGTGTGCCTCAGAGCGCTCTGGGCCCCCCAACGGTTACTGAATGGATTATCTGGGGTCTTGAATCCCCAGAGCTGGTCAGAAAATAACACTAAGCCCTTGGAGTCAACCAGGTGCTCGCTTCATAAATACTGCTTTTCACGAGAGTCTGAGAGACAGACTTCTCATTTAACAGAGGAGAACACAGAGGCTTGAAGCAGTTAAGTAGCTTGACAGTGTGTTCATGCAGTCAGACCTTTAACCCAGTTAAAGACCCACTCCTGGGTCTTATAATCTTTCCACTTGGTCAACACCTCCCCTGGGCTACCACCTAGGCCAGTGGGTCCCCACCATAGCTATAAACAACAGTCACTTGAGAAATGGTTTTAAAAAACACACCCTCAAGCCCAACACAGATACACTGAGTATCTACACCATATTTCTATCTGTATCTATACAACTAGATTATCTAATTATCTGTTGATCTAAAACATGGTTTCTCAACTGGGGCACAGCTGACATTTCTGACTGAAATTCTTTATTGTCGGGGGCTGTCCTGTGCATTGTAGGAAGGCGAGAAAACACCCTTGTTTTCTACCCGCCAAATTCCAGTGGCACCTCCCTGCTAGGGTAACAACTAAAATGCCTTCAGATATTGTCAGTTGCCCCTGGGGGGGAAAATCACTCCCTGTTGAAACCCTCTGTCATAAAAACAAAAACCAACCAACCAATCAAACCAAATTTCTCAGGAAATTTAGAAAAAGCATGTTTACAGTTCAGTGTTTGTAAATCATGGGCCTATGTTAGGATTTCTACATAAAAAATGTGAGGGGGGGAAGCAGATTCTGGAAGATAACAGGTTGAATATCTTTTCTACATGGACAGTTTGCCAGCTTATGTGAACAATAACTGATCTTGGGCTCCAGAGTCACTGTGTTGTCATGGATGCTTTCCAAAGCAGGATACAACATAGCGTATGTCAAAATAAGGAATAAAGATGAGATACTTCAGAAATTCTGGAAAATGCTGTTTGATTTATGAGTTTAATTTGTCCACATTTTTCACAGCACTTTTAGAGAATTAACTCTACTTGTACACTGTCTGGCCCCAAATGGACCCACGGTAAATAGTCTGGATTCACTTAACTCCTATTTATTCAATTGTTTTCCTTTGAGAAAACGAAGCAATTAAAAAGAATTCTGTCCAAACAAAACACATAACACTGAGGCCTTGAAGTATCATTATTGCCATTTCCTTTCATGGTGATAAAAAGAGGGACTTTAAGAATCCATCCTCAAAGTGAGTTCTGCAAAGCCTCTGTGAAACTGATAGGATGGAAATGGGACCCTAAGTTCTAGCCCCCAAATGGCCTTCCACTCAGTTACACTCACCAAACCCCTCCTAGAAAATGCTCTCCTCGAGCTCTGCGACCATGGTGTGTAAGCTCCATTGAATCAAACATATCTATATCTCTGATTGGCATAAATCCAGTGAATTACCAGTTTTTTTTTATTATGTTGAATATATTTTTATGTGTATATTAAAGCCAAACATCCAGATCAACAGGATTTAGAGCTCCTTTCCAAGTGTTTATCAGATAGGCATTCTAAACATTTCTATGGAATCACTGTGGGGAGGTTAGTATAATTCCTTGTCTGAAAGTATTTCAACGGCACCGCAACTGAATGCAATAATATAATATGTCACTCCAGGGTGTTTGAATATAAGAGTATCCTTTTAAAACACCTTTTTAAAGAGCTGGTGTACTTTAATCTTACAAGTTGGTCTAAACGACTCTTGGAAAGCACGCCAGTCAAGTGATTCATTTTACGTATTAATCCGGCTCAGCTGACAAGTAGTTGCTAATACAGCACTTCTAACATTGATTCAAATTCCATAAAAGGATTTTGGCTCATAAAAAATGCTGGCATGGCATCAGGATGTAGGTGTTCCTATCTCTTGTCTATCAGAATACAGTAATGTGCCAAATTTTGCCGGTGACCACAACAATTCTGTGAAGATGAGTGTTACAAAGATCAAATAAATGTATGGATATTAAAGGCACCTGCAGCTCCCCTGGGTCGTACTCCCTCGTTCCTCTAAATAAAAGGCAACTTTGGAAAGATGGAACCTGAATGAGGGTGGTAGGTGTGCCTTTCCCCGCTCCCCGCCACCTCTCTGTTTTTAATTCTTATTCGAGGAAGAGAGATGATCCTTACCCTAACACAAACAATACTAGTAATTACTGGGATACAGCAAATTTCTTTTCATTCACTGAGATGATTAGGACTATGAAAAACAAAAATCTGACAGCTTCTTTCTGTCGGCCTAAAATGAGAACATGACTTTGTCCTGGGAAGCAACCTTCTAGTAGTATTTTTCGTAACTTCCATGCTCTGATGATCTAATAAGATTCTAAAAGTAATTAACTGGATCTCTTTTTAGCCAACCGAAGCCTCATTCAAATACACATTTTTATCAGGATTCTAAGGGAGCCATAAATTGGGGCATTTTGAAAAACTGGGATCTAATCCAGTCCATGATCTGACGAGGGTTCAGTGGTAATAATAAATTGGGACTATTAAGACCGGGAACCATTCCAACATTTTATTTTGCCCACACCACAGGACCCAGCAAATTCTACTGCAAAAGACAGGGATATTCAGTGAGGAGTAAAACCATGCTGAATTAATCATTTGTATGTAATCATGCCAAAACATGGGTGTTTTCAACAGTTTAAATAGTGCCAAAGTTTAAGTTCAGTAAATAATTAATTATAGAGAGTCTCTTGGCAAATTAAAGAAAACAACCTTCTGGCTCCTTAATAAAATATGCACTCTTTTTAGGATAGGATAATGACAATCCCATCAATTCATTTGTTGTTCTATGTCTTTGGGAATGCCCTATTTACGTAGGGTACGGCTAAAATATTAATTCAGAACCTACTCCCCTTTCCCTTCTTAGGCTACAGTAAGCATCTTCATTTCTCAGGATGAACACACTCTAAGGCTGGACAAACTCTAGCCTTATTCTGGTTTTCATTTCAATTTCCAGGAACATAAAAATCTCCCATAATTAAATAAAATGCTGAGAGGTTGGGAATAGATTTTCACCCACTTGTATTCTGAAACTATAAATGGTTTCTGAATGTTTTTATTTCTCTGAGATGAATTTCGTTTATGTGGGGAACTTGCAGCTGCATAATTAAATCTTGGTTTGCCAAATATCAAAAACACATGTATTGATTTAAACTAAGGGAACAGGCCACAAGCAGCTCGGCTGATAAGGCAAGGGAGAAGCCTCTGCAGCTCTTGGAAGGCTTCCTGAAGCAAAGAAAACGAAGAACCCTCAAGTCAGACGCTGAAACCGATCAGCTTGCCTAAATCTCAGCCTCACTCTCACTTCGGCATTCCGCGCAGTCCAGTGGTCGAAAACAAGAGCCATATGTTTTCATGCTTTTCAGTCCTGTAGCTGGGGAAGCTGCCTCTTTGCCCCTCATCTCCTTTATCCTGCTAAGATTCTAGTAAGATCTACAAAAACGTTTCATTCACACTGCAAATGAGCTCCATTGCAGAATAAACTCTGGCATGGCCTAAGAGTAAAACGAGATCTTAAGGCACAAATTGGGGTGTCACTGAACCACACCCACCCACCGCCATTTTAGGAAGAAGTGTCTTGTAGCAAAAATTCATTTCAGGGTCAGTAATACAGGACTTTTATGGCAGACAGCCTTCTGGTGTCCATGGAGACATTTTCCCCAGGACAACTGCCCTAAATAAATGAGGGGGACACGTATTTTTCTTTAACCAATCTCCACCTGACTTCTGAGAAGGTTATTAACGATACGAGTACAACAGGCATACAGTTAGGTTCATCGTAGGTACAAGAATCTGGTTAACTTCACACTTCGGAGACGGTTACGCACATGAGCTAGAGTCTTAGAATTAAACAGCAAAAATACATTTGCTGATTTGTTAAGACAATCTCTTGCTTTCAGCTCACCATACTAATTTATATAATCAGAATGTTTGGAAAATGTTAATTTAATTTAGCTTGATTAAAAAATTCTAGGGGAAATAATCTTTGAATATAATATTGGATTCATCCTTCTAGCAATAGATATAGGCATTTGGAACTAACGCTTTATTATGGCCAATTTCACTGAAGCATGAACAAAATGATGAGTTTATTTAAAACAGGGCTTTCCTGCAATGGGCTGTTTGACTTGTGTCAGGAGAGGACACATGCTCAGCTCAGGAAATCAAATATGAGATTAGGAAAAGCCTTGCATGCAATTTTGAGCAAGAAACTTGGGCTTCTCCACCCAGATAAGAATAGTGCATACACTGCATGAACCAATGCTATGGCAAGTTCAAGAAAGGCCTCTCCAAGCAGGTCAACGTAAATGTTTCTATACTTGAATATATTTATTTCTTAGACCTTGAGATCTGGGAAAAATCATAGAGATCACCTAAGGACAAATGGAGCACTAGTGACACACAACACGATTTTATGTGGTATGTGGGTAAATGTAGATAATCCCACTAACTTATGTGGCTTTGCATCTATATAATATTTTGCCTACCTGAATATATAAATATAAGTAAGACAATGAAGGTAATATATCAGTGACCGAAGGCGATGAAATTCTGATCTAGTCCAATACGTTCCTGATCCACTAATCCTTTCTCATTGTAATCATCAGCTCCTTATTAGACATTTTTCAATCTCAACAAACTCACTCTAATGACACTTTAATTGTTAGAATGCTTTCCCTTCTATGAAGCTGAAGGCTACCTCTCTTAAAATGACTCCCCATTAGCATCTTCAAGAAAATAAATGAGTAAGAAGAGAGAAAGTGAGAGAGAATAGATGGTATAAAATGCATTTGATTCCTCTTTTATGTGAAAGTTCTTTGATCATGTGAAATCGACTAAATCTTACCTCTGCAGACTATGCATTTCCAGGTCCTTCAACATTTTTCAGAAGACATGATTTAGTGGCTGCTATTCTGTGTATGTGAGAGAGGCAATGGGATATTCCAAGCATGATCCGAGTAGTGTGAAGCAGAAATTTTTGTTTCTTCCTTCATTTTGCACATGAATTTCCAGTAATGTAGCCTAGGACTGGATTAAGTTTTTGGCAGACACATCCTCATGTTGACTCATGCTAAACTTACCCTCAACTAAAACCATCAGGCAATTTTTTCATATATTTGGTATTAAGTCAAACCTTCCACATCCTGTGTTTGTACAGTTCAGTTTTGGACCTAAAATCAAGACTTGACGTTTATTCCCATTAAGTTTCTTTATGTTTGATTCAGTCCATTGTTCCAGATGATTCTGTCATCAACACATTATCAACCCCTGTAGCTTTTTGGCATTCACAATCTGATCAACAGCACTCTGTGCTCAGCAGTCCCGAGTTAAAAACACATTTTGAAGAAAACCTTTTTTCTTGCAAGTTTATATTGATGGACTATTCATTAGCAAGCTTCGGGTACAGTTTCTTGAATAACCAATAATCCTTCTAGAGCTACGCCATCTGATATACATTTCTCTGTGTTGTCCACAAGATATCATGAGACAAGGGGCTTCTCACGTCCAGGAGAGTACCCTTACTTGTGGTGAAGTCCAGAGGTTAGAACAGGAGTCTTTCAGCCTACACACTATTGATGGTTTGAGCGAGATGACTCATTATCAGGGGCCAGGACTATCTTGTGCATTGTAGATGGTGTCGCTGCATTTCTGGCCTCTACCTAGCACCTGGCCATTCCTTTCCCATGCCTGTTCCTCCTTCAAAGTTGTGACAATCAAAGATGTCTCCAGATACAGCCAAATGCTTCTCTGGGAGCAAAGTTGTCCCTTCCTGAGAGCCACTGTTCTAGACTCCAAATTCCTCCAATTTAATCTTATAATTCAGTCTACCTCTTTTTACCTTTTCATATCTATAGCCATGAACAGATTATTCATATACAGCACCAAAATAATTCCTTACCTAGAATTAAATATGTAAGTACATTAAAATGAAACAAGGAAATCATACAACAGATAATGAGAGGAATGAAGAGGGATTATATAGTTCTAAAATTTAGAGTTGAGTTTAAATTAATCCTTGGGTAAAATAGTTACAAGGAATTGAACCTTGAAAAAGGAACTATATGATTTAAGAAATCATCCATAAGGACTTTTATATCTGGATGCTTATCAAAGTATTATTTGGAAGAGTGAAAAATGGAAACAGACTAAATGTTTGAAAATAGACGATAAATAAGTAATGGTATATTGATCTCACAGAATATTAGACAGTCATCTAAATGGCATATTTTCAAAACTTTTTTGACAATGGGAAATGCTCATGATATAATGTCACGGGAAAAAATGAGACATTATATATGCAGCATGGGTATTAAGTTTCAAAGAAAATATATACATAGTAAAAATATCATAAGAATATTAATAATTGTTATGGAATTATGCATGATCATGTTAGTTTTCTTTATGTTTTTTATGTCTCCAAAATTTTCTTAATGAACTTACTGTGTTCCTAAGTTTTGTGTTCCTGGGTGGTACTGGGTAAGCAGTCCAAATTCTCTTAGATGAGTAAGCACTGGCAAGGGTTTTTCTCTTGTTGGCAAAAAAAAGTATGCCAGTGAGGTAGGATGCTTCAGAAAAGGCACATGAGAAAAATGACAGTATTTTTAAACTGGCTTATCCAAACCTCTTGGGAAAAAAAACTCTGTGTGTCATTTTTCATAGTTTAATATTCCAACCAAATCTTCTTCAGGTCAAGGTTCTTAGACTTTAGGATACTGCAGAATTAGGGGCTTGCCTATTAAATACAGATTTCTGGGTTCCAAATCGCAAAATTCTGATTCTGCAAATCTGTTGTGGGACTCAAGGTTTTTTATTTTTAACAAGCTCTCCACGTGACTCATTTTGATGCTGGTGGTCTGGATGATTTGGATGAATCTTTCTTATTTTGCCTTTAAATTTTAGATCATTTCTTCCTGATTATACACTAAATAGAGTTGGTGTAAACCCTCTGTGGTATGTTGATTAACGGCAACAAGTTGGGTTTGTTTTTGAAAAAACAAACCAACTTGTTGCATTTGCTAATTTCTATGGTGGGTGACCAATGTCAAGCTACCAGTGGTTTAACAACCAGCTCCCCAAATTCTTCTCACAAGCTGATAATTTATAACTGTTTCTTTTTTTATTCTAATTTTTTCCATGGCCACATCATGAAGAGCAATACACTCACTGCGTTCTTTCAGAGTTGTGAGTTGGTTTCCTACAGATGATGGAGAGTCAAGAAATAGGACTCTAGGGTTGAGAGGAATGCCAAATGTTGAGCCTCCACCTCTACCCTCTGTGGCCCTCCACTCGTGAGCTGCTGAAATGCTCTTGGTCATTAATTCTATAGCACCCAACCATAAAATCAACTCCTCCAGTTTCTTCCCCTCTCACATGATTGAGACACTGTTGTCTCTGAGAGACCCATCTCAGATGTGTTTTATGTGTTCATGTGTGGGAAGTGGCCTAAGTGGAGGCTAATAGTACAGTTCTTTCAATATGCGGACCAGACATATTTTAAGAAAATTGGACCTGATGCCTATATAGCCAGCTGAGGTGAATTTATAGCCCTGCTTTTAAGAACAAAACTCCCTCAGGCACCTGCTTCCTTAAGGCAACACCAGAAAGGAAATGAACTCTTGCTTAAAGACAACCCACCTTATTTTATGGGTTATCAATTTTCTAGCAGGCCCACAGTTCCCTAGCTACTAAGAGTAAAGCCTCCCAACCCCAAGCAAGTAGTGAGCTACAAAAAAAAGTGAAGTCTGCCTTCTAGCAAACATCCCAGGTTCCTGAAGACGAGGCAAGGATGTGGTACCTCTGTAAGTGAGGTCAGGGGAGCAGGATCTATAATGTGGACTCAGCACATTGATGTGTTTGCCAATATATGCATTAAAATCTTTGCCTGAATTATATTTTACATTACAGGATCACTGAATCATGGGCTATGGTGGAGAATCATCTTCCCTGTTTCGGAGGCAGCTCTGTCAGATGAATAGTCAACAATATCAATCCCTTGATTTCCTTTTAACTGCTCCTCTGACCCTGGAACTGAATTCTTATCAACCTCTTTAAAGGGAGAAAGAACTAAATAGGGTTTCTTGCCTTGCTATGGATAAAGTTAGCCTTCTGGATCAGAAAAGACTGCAAGACGAGAATCAAAGTTTAACAGTAGATACTCAGCCTGTTCTTTTCTAGAAAACAGAGTGAATGAGTTTGATTTTCTTAGTACACATTACTAGAGTATTAAAATGAGTGCAAGAATGGAGTCCAAAAACTACAAGGACTATTGTCACTAATGAGCAAGTGACAAGTTGGACAAATGTGACTTCATGCATGGTGAAGTCAGAATCAAGTACTTAAAATTATATGCTAGTTTTGTCACAATCTCAGTCTTTCTCCAAGTTCCATTTCGTTGTGAAGGTGAAGAACTTTCAGGAGAAAAATGAATATTCAATTACATGTTTCAAAACCAGACATTTACACGTCGACCTGGAGTAAGTGCCAGAGTTAACCTCAAAGATAAGTGAAGGGCCTCTTGTCCAAATGGAACACGGAGCTCCTCAAACAGAAGAATTCAGCCCTTGAAAACTGTCATTATTTCAGTAAACGAAACCAGCCCTTTAACAGATGGGCGACACACTTTGCAACTTGCTGATAGGCTAATAAAAGACATTGGCTTTTTTAAAAATGAAGGACATGTACTTCTCAAATTACACCCCCCCACAATGGATTTAGCAGAATAAAATTAAGAAGGCATACAACAGCTTGACAGAAATTAGGAACAGACTATGGGAAATTTGATAGTTCTAAACATCAATATCAAAATGACCTTTTTGTTTAAAAAAAAAAAACAAAAAAACCTCATCGTTTAAACCATAGGGAAAATATACACTGATAGAGTCAAAACTGGAGTAGTATATTTTGGAATTATAAGTGCTGATATAATAAAAATCTAAAGCTAATTTCTTTTCCAAATATAATAAAAATTCCCTAGAAAGGCAGGTTCCTTTTTACATCAGGTACCTTTCCTTCTGTATCAAACTCTATGCTTCTTAAAATAAAATTTGTCCAGTTGATGGATGCAACAACCCAATTAAGCACAGGTCATGGACCCAAACAAAACAAGGAGCTCAGCATTTCTGCTCACCTTTCACGTTCTTTCATTTTTTCCCGCTCTTCTCCCGTCAGGCCTCCATGCTTCAGAGAGCCCTTCTGCTCAGTCTTGCCACCCCTGTCATCTTTCTTCTTTCCGAATCTAGAAACACGTGAAGGAGGAGACGGCTGTTAACAATTGCCATGTTCTTTCGGGGGTAAATTGAAAATATTTCTGAATTGAACTCATCAACCCGAAGGTCTTTATTCTAAGGGGTACAAGATCATTTTGCATAAAATGGGAGTAAAATAAGAGACTGAAAGGGCAAAAATAATTGTCACTAAATTCCCCTCCTCTTCCTCGCTTCCTTCTTTCCTTCCATCTTTCCACTGCGGTATAGATTGTGCAGCGTGCACAAAGTCATGTGGTTGAAGAGTAAAAATCTCAAACCACTGGCTCACTAGAAATGAAAGAACTGAAAGGTCATCATTCATACCTAACTAAAAACTGACGGAACTCCTAAACAGCCCTCTGGAGCTGCAAGTGGCATTGACATTTGAAGTTGAACTCACAGGACTTGATAATGATGGTGATTCAAGAGACCTCGCCAAACATCTAGCTTGCCACACCATTCTGCACATGAGACTTTGGGCCTTGATCACCCAACAAGTTCAGGGAAGGAATGAGATTAGAAATTGGGTTGTCTCCTATAGTGCCCTGTGTCCTTCACACCACACTCACTCCCGCAGGTAGCCCCGTCCTCCTAAATCAGCTTTGGGTTCCTGTGCTCTCAGCACTCCTGGGTGCTTGGCATATTTGTAGCTAATTGGGCACAGTGGCCATTATGATACAATATTTTTTTCCTCCAGCTTTATTGAGATATGATGGGCAAGTAACCTTGTATAAGTGTAATGTGTACAACTATGGCTTTGATACATTTCTTTTTTTTTTTTAAAGATTTTATTTATTAATTTGACAGAGAGAAATCACAAGTAGACAAAGAGGCAGCCAGAGAGAGAGAGAGAGGGAAGCAGGCTCCCTGCTGAGCAGAGAGCCCGATGCGGGACTCGATCCCAGGACCCTGAGATCATGACCTGAGCCGAAGGCAGCGGCTTAACCCACTGAGCCACCCAGGCACCCCCGCTTTGATACATTTCTAAGTTGTAAAATGATTCCCACCATAATAGCTATGACTTCCATCCCATCACATAGTCACTATTTCTTTTTTGTGGTGAGAGCATTTCAGATCTATTCTCAGTAACATTCAAATAAAGGATACATTTTTCTTAGCTATGATCACCATGCTGTACATTAGATCCCAAACTTGTTAATCTCATAACTGGAAGTTTTTACCCTTTGACCCAAATCTCCTCAATTTCCCCTCTCCCCAAACCTTGGTAATCACCACTCTACTGTTTCTCTGAGTTTGTCTTTTTCAGATTCCACAGTGTATATGTATATATGGGTATGTGTCTGTGCATATATACATATATATGTGTATATGTCTGTGCATATATATATATATATATATATATACACACACACACTGCATCTTCTTAATCAATTCATCTATTGATGGACAATTAAAATGTTCCCATATCAAATAAGTCAAGCAGAGAGAGTCAATCATCATATGGTTTCACTTATTTGTGGAGCATAACAAATAGCATGGAGGACAAGGGGTGTTAGAGAGAAGGGGGGTGGGGTAAATTGGAAGGGGAGGTGAACCATGAGAGACTATGGACTCTGAAAAACAATCTGAGGGGTCTGAAGGGGCGGGGGGGGGTGGGAGTTGGGGTAACCAGGTGGTGGGTAGTAAGGAGGGCACAGATTGCATGGAGCACTGGGTGTGGTGCAAAAACAGTGAATACTGTTACGCTGAAAATTAAAAAAAAAAAAAAAAGAATTAAAGAGGAAAGATTTGTGAAGAAAAAAGAAGAAAAAAAATGTTTCCGTATCTTGGCTATTGTAAGTACTGCTGCAATGAGCATGGGAGCAGAGATCCCTGGGTGGGATCCTGAGCTCAATTTCTTTGGGATGTATACCCAGAAGTAGAATTGCTGGATCATAGGGTAGTTCCATTTTCTTTTAAAGTTTTTATTAAATTCCAGTTAGTTAACATACAGTGTAAGATTACTTTCAGGGGTGGAATTTAGTGATTCAGCACTTCCACACATCACCCAGGGCTCATCACAGCAAGTGCGCTCCTTAACCCCCGCCACCTATTTCACCCATCCCCCCACCTACCTCCCCTCTGGTAATCCTCAGTTTGTTCTCTATAGTTAAGGGTCTGTTTCTTAGGATGCCTTCCCCTTTTTCTTTTCTCTGTGTTTGCTTTGTTTCTTAAATTCCACACATGAGTGCAATCACATAGTACTTGTCTTTCTCTGACTTACTTCCTTAGCATGATACTCTCGAGCTCTATCTGTATCGTTGCAAATGGCAAGATTTCATTCTTTTTTTATGGCTGAGGACTATTCCATATTGTGTGTGTGTGTGTGTGTGTGTGTGTGTGTGTGTGTGTGTGGTGTGTGTGTGAGAGAGACATCTTTTTTATCCATTCATCAGTCGATAGACACTTGGGCTTTCTCCATAATTTGGCCATTATAGATAATGCTGCTATAAACATCAGGGTGCACGTGTCCCTTTGAATTAGTATTTTTGTGTTTTTTGGGTAAATATCCAGTAGTGCAATTGTTGGATCTTAGGGTAGTTCTATTTTTAACTTTTTGGGGAATCTGTGTACTGTTTTCCACAGTGGCTACACCAGTTTGCATTCTCCATGGTGCACATGGTTCCTTCCTCTCCATGTCCTCACCAATACCTGTTGTTTCTTGTGTTGTTGATTTTAGCCATTCAACAGGCATGAGATGATACTACATTATGGTTTTGACTTGTATTTCCCTGACTATCAGTGATGCTGAGCATCTTTTTATGTGTCTGTTGGCCATCTGAATGTAGTTCCATTTTTAAATTTTGTGAAGAGCCTCCATGCTGCTTTCCATATTGGCTGCACCCGTTTGCATTCAGACCAAGAATGCACTAGGGCTCCCTGCAATTATGATACTTCAAAAGAGCATTGTGTTTCCTTAGTACTGTTAGGAAAATAAAACTGCATATTTGAAATAATAATAATAATAATAATAATAATAATAAAGCTGTGGTTATTACTAGGACACATTCTCAAATAACAGGCATTTTCTCTCACAGATATTTTCTTCAGAAGCAATCCCCTACGGTCTTGGCATCAACACACATGAAAAAGGAAAGTAACTTGATGCTCTGTTAATAACCAGGGAAAAGTTACTCATTTATGCACATTCTTAAGTTAAAGATTCTTGTCAAACTATGGAAACCCCATTTATCCTTTGTTTCTTATTAAATAGCTGCAAATTTTACTTCTGTGTTTGCTTATGTGTGTCTATCTTTAGCTTGGTCATTTTACCTCTGCAACTATCCATGTATCTATCTATCTATGTATTCATCCATCTGCCCAGCCCGAGAACCCTAGACATGCTCAGGCTGCTCATCTGAGCAGGATGAGACATGCTCATCCCTAACCCCCATCCCCATCCCCAACCTCTCAACATACACAGTGAGTCGGAATCTCCTCACATGAAGCCCTCGCTCATAAACTTGAAACTCCCGTCTCCTTCAGATTTCATAAAGATGAATTAATACTTGTCCTTTTAGGATTGTGCTTCAGTCCAAAGCAGAGGTTGTTGGTCATGTGGCAGCCCTAGGTATCCCACATGGGAGACCTCATTGTTAATACCCATATTTCTGTTGTTATCAGAAGCCCCTCCTGCTTTCCTCAGAAGCCCCTCCCAGTTTTGATTCTGCTGTAGACTTTTCAGTTTACAATTTCAATGAGCAAATCTTTGCTCATGAACTTTCTTTTTCCTTCCCATTGCCATCTGGCCATCTGCCTTTGCTTCTACGTCAGTTCTTTGGCTGTATCCAGTTGAATTTGGGGATTTTGGTGAATCAGCTATGAATTTGCACTTCATCATCCTCAGCCTCCCCCACCCCCAGTCTCCCTTCTCTTTCCTAATCTATTCTTCTTTCCCACTGAAGAAATGACCTAGTGTTATTTATAGACTAGGAAAAAGAAAAAATACTGACAAAATAAAAGATCACTAACTTCAAAATATAATTCAGATTTGCTGACACAGTCAAGATCTCTCTTTAACCTACAAAGCAGGAGACATATAAATAATGTGTGTTTTCCTGTGTACATTCTTTGGCTTTTCAGGCACATGTAGACGAGTCTAAAATTCTTTATGTGAGACATTAATATCTTTGTACACCACTTAAAGAAATACTTTTTCCCTCAAAATGTCATATACAGTCAGATAGAGTAAAATTGGGCCAAAAAAATCAAAATTCTGGGAAGTGAGGATAGAATAATGCTTCAGAAAGTTGATGAGGGCAAAAGTGTTGCCAAAAATTCCATAGATATTAAGCATGTTTTTCTTCTATGTCCCCAATTATTTCTTCTAAATTTGAAGGTTTGGATTTTCTAAGATGAAAGGTCTTGTTTTTGAAGGGCAAAACTAACCTATACCTGAGTCTACCCTCATCTTTATTACCACAACCAATGAACTGTTTTTTTCTTTCTGCTGCTAAAATACTTCAATTGTGCTGCAGTTCAAAAACAGCTTATTGTGTTTTCATCACAGAGGAATATGTCTGATAAAGGTTAGTTGTAAGTAAATTCTGCAAAGCATTTTCTTCCTAGCAAGAACCATCAATAATAGTCAAATCAACCAATTTCACAAACAATATAAATGTTTTGATTTAAACGTCATGATCATTTATTAAAGTTTCCAAGAAGGAAGGCAGAAATAGCTGTGAAATTTATTTCATTAGACAGAGAGAACAGTCATAACTTACCTTATTTTGTAAAGTTTGGGTAGGTTCAAGAACAGAATTATAAAACAATAATCTTCAAAAGGACTCCCACATTGTTAAGATGAGGAAATTGAGACCCAGAGAAGTTAATTGCCTTTATTTATTAACACACAGAATTCTTTTTCCCAATTTTGCAATCAGACAACTTAATTATCAGTGGTAGTAGCAGCAGTGGTGGGAGGGTGGGGGGAGTTGGGAGAAAAGCATCAATTAGGTGAACTGTGTACGCCTGGTTCCCCTTCCCACGTCAGTCTGTTTGGGGGTCACTTCCCAGCCTTTCTTACTCTCACGGACATAGAGAAAGAGGACTTGGGAAAGGTTCAAATACATTGATTCATCTCTCCATTAGTTATTTTTGTGAGAAAAGTCACAAGAACTCTAAATGGCTGAAATTACTGCTTTGCATTCTAGGGTCTCAAATATCCCCTGCATTCCAAGCCTCCTATTATCTATTACCTAGGAAATTTGAGAGTTGGCCATTCTGGGCTAGGTGCCTTGAGGAAATTGCTCATAGGTCAACCTTGCTTTATATAAAAGATATTTTCCTAAAGAATTCAGAGCAAACATATGGTTTGAATCAACAAAATCTTACTTTCCATGTACCTGGGAAGCCTGTTTAAAGACTCTTATGATGGATCTTTTTGTAAAGTGGAAAAATCACCTTTCAACATACCCTTTATGTAAATTTAGATTTTCATGAATTATAAGTTTGCTTAAAACACCTGTCCCTGTTCATTTCTATAGAGAGGTACATGAAACAGCTTTATGGAAAACCAGCTTTCTTTCTGTCCTTCTTTCTTCTTCCATACATACATTTGTTTAAAAAATATTTACCAGGGATCTACTCTGGCTTATTTCACTTAGCATCATGTCTTCAAGCTTCATCTATGCTATAGCACATGTTAGAATTTCTTTTTCTTAAGGCTGAATAACATTCCCTTCTACATACATACCATATTTGTTTATCCATCCCTCTGTTGGTGGATTTTTTGGGCTGTTCTCACCTTTTGGCTATTGTGAATAATGTTTTGAACACTCATATAGGAGAACAAAGTTCTTGATAAGAGAAGAGGGCAGGGATATACAGAACCTCCAGAGAGACTGACCTTAGATAGGAAGAGACTCAAGAAAAGCAGCAGCTCGAAGTGGAAACGAGTTCACTTAGAGAGCTGATGAATGGACAGTGGAGGAGTTCCCATGTAACTCGTTTATTAGGCAACATGATGCAACATGTGTAAGAGAAATGGTTTCTATCCCTAAAATGGGACTTCTTGGTACAAATTGAGAAATTGAAGGGAATACACTACACAAGATTGGAAAGAACCTCAGAAAGGGTTATACAGAAAAAAACACCAAAACCAGACCTCTTTGGTTGCAATTTTTACTAGGTCGGGAGGTCCTTAAAGGCCATCTGGGGAAGTAGAATTTAATAATGGTTCATTCATTCATTCATTCATTCAATAATTCATTCATTTCCTGAGCTGTCATGACACTTCACATGGATTATTCACATGGAATGTAACTGTTTACACCAACAATTGTTAAGTAAATACCTAACTCCTCAATATAATTACCTAAACACGCTCCCAGCATCTTAGTGTTTTCCAAATGATAAAGATTTTGGTATAATTCTTAGTAATTATCCCCGAATTTCTTAGCAAATTCTATTTGTTTTTCTTCTGTTTCTATTGCTTTCCTTGGGTTTTCTAGGTAATGATGACTTTTAGATCTTTCCCAGATTCTCACGTCCCTCGACAAACGATCCAACTCCAACAACATGTATCGCTCCATCCTGCCTCTGTTCATGTCTAGTCTGTCATTTAATTCACTCCTTCATTCTGCTAAGTACTGCCTGTCTACGGTTTTCCTCCTAGATCTCCCTGGGCTGTTAATGCAGCTGTTAGCATTTGCTCATCTTCCATTTAGTGCACACGCTGTATAAAAGCAATCTTGAGTGGTTTATGAGGACTGAAAAGTCCAGCAAGGCAAAAGTTCTAACACTTTGGTTTCAAATTAGTGATGAGCTATGAATCCAAGGAGAGCTGCAAATGTGAAAGAGTGTATTTCTTCCTTTTGCAATCTGGAAGTATCTTTGGTTGTCAAGGATGTATTTGGAGGGGCGCCTGGGTGGCTCAGTGGGTTAAGCCTCAGGTCATGATCCCAAGGTCCTGGGATCGAGCCCTGCATTGGGCTCTCTGCTCAGTGGGGAGCCTGCTTCCCCCTCTTTCTCTGTCTACTTGTGATCTCTCTCTCTCTGTCAGGTGGATAAATAAAATCTTTAAAAAATAAATATAAAAAATGATGCATTTGGAAAGGCTACAAGATTCTGTTATTAATAATTTTACACTTGAATATCTACAGAATGATGTCAGATATGAACATGCACCAACTTCAAAAAACAACGACAAAAAGAAAATGCACCAATTTCCAGTCAAAATATGTTCTAGACTTTGATAATGGTTCATTCTCCCTGTAGCTTACTGACTTATAAGCTATGATATTGTCTTATCATTTTGTAAATTAAACACTTTGAAATAGCTCAAGCAAAATATGGGGGCAGAGAAGTTCACAGGCCTTTGACTATATTTTCCATAGTTTATTTTGAAATTCACCCATAAAAGGATTCTGTTGTCTGATGCATTCTAAGTTGGGTTCTGAATTAGCATATGCATATGCTGATGAAATCTACTTCCATGTATTGAATCTCATATGGTTTTGTGCACTTTGGCTATTGCTTCTCTCTAAAATGTATGTCACAAAGGTCTTTTACTTGTTTATCTGAGATGGCTCCCATTGTACTTGAGAGTTAATGGATCTGATAAAAATTCAATGAAAATGACCAATTAGAGAGTCTCCCCCATTTTTTGGTACCTTAGGGCATTGCCTATTTTTATGCTAATATTATTGATAGAATAATGAACAGATTTGTATTTTTTGTTAATGTTGAGAAAAAATATTTTACTTTATTTTTAGCCTTCCACAGTATACATGATTACCAGGCTACTGCCTGTGATTTTTCAGGAGGGAGATGGAGTGCTACAAACTCAGTATGCTTTCCATAACAGAAGGGTTGTAATTTAAGCCACTCCATGGCATGCAAAGGGAAATAGGGTTTTGCTTTATAGGATATGTTTACAAGGGGAGGCTGTGTGAGTTGATGGTTTAGTAACTGAAAAAAAACTCAGTATTAAAAATCTTTCTAGTTAACTAAGTGGGTCAAGCAGTTGAGGTTCTGTAAATGATTTCTAATTAAAATGTTAATTTCTGATATATTGTTTGGACACTTATTTTGGGTATGTTTATATATTTCCAAGATGAAGACAAGCTATATGAAAGCAACAAACATGTTTAATCCCACTGATATCTTTACTACTTCCATTAAGACCAATATTCCTACCTACCCTTTAACAGCTACTTGCCTCTGGGTTGTTGTTCATTCCCAGGATGAGATTCCCAAACTAGTGGTTATGGAGACTCTTCATTCCAAAGCAGGGAACCTTCAGATCTCAAATGTGTTGATATTTGTTTTTAGGATTGAAAAGCAGGGAGGTCCTATAACATTCTAAGATTTCTGCCTAAGTGGATAAAACATCTGCTGGGTAGAGTCTTAAGCAGCTCTTTGGCTCTGAATTCAGCTGCTGGGAATCCTTGAGCTAATTTGCTTTCCCAGACTAAGGAGCTAGGAAACACAATAGATTTGGAAGTACTGAATATATTATAAGTAATTCTAGCAGGTCCAGAAAGCAAAGTGAAGCAAAATGTTACATCACCAATAACCCATCTTCAAACAAACAAACAAAGTAAAAAGGGCATCTGGAAGACTGACTTGCAAGAATCAGTTAAGGGATTTGGGAGCCCCTGGACATATATGTTTGCTGAGCACTTCTGTAGCAAATGAAAACTCCACTCAGAGATTATTAAAACAGCACTCTGTTAGGAGAAAGAGGGGGAAAAATATGAAAAAGAGGCCAGAAATTAAAATTAAACGAAAATAAGCGTGAAGGAGTGAGCAAGAAAGATAAAGATACTAATAAGGTATGATTTTCAGATCCACACAGGGACTATAAAAAGCTTATTAACTGTCACGACCACACTGGGTTTTAAGTTATTCTATCCTTCTGCTTTCTAGAAGAAGAAATACTCTTCAGTAGCACAGTGAACTTTGATTAATTGCTTTCATACATTCTCACTGGCTTTAAGACATTGTAGGCAGGAGCCTTAGTGATTCAGACTAAATGCTTATGATTTCTGGGAAATATATTTAACAGGAGCATTAAAGAAATAGATCTTTTTGCGTTTTTATGTTTTCTTAATAGTTAGAAAGGTTTTTCTTTTTTATTAAATGTTTATTTATTTCAAAGCGACTGAGTATGGGGCTTCTTCCTTTTGATCGTTATTACTTTTGAGTGGATCTCTCAGCATCTCTGAAGGTGGCTTGAGCCACAGACAGCTGATGGCCTGTCCTTAAAAATCTCATGCTGACTCAGACAGCACATGGCTGGAATCTAGATTTTTCATCTGTGTGCTCACAGCTCCCCCCTTTTCCCCTTTTCTCGACCTCCTTTGTCCCTGGGCCCTGGGAAGGGAGTGTTCTGAGACCAAATCACACCCCATGTGTAAACTTTTTCTCTACCAACTGTGGGAGGTTCCCCCACACCCATGGCCTTCCCGTGCTCAATCTGCCAGGGCTCACTCGTCAATGACCACAGATCCATCCTGCAGAAGGAAATGTCCCTTCATAGGAAACAGCTCTGAGATTCATTCACTGGCAAGTGGGGTCATTTTAGCAAACTGCCTGGGAAGGGAAAAACTGACTCATGTCAGTGAAATTAAATCCAGGGGGGGTTAATTAAAAGTTCTATGGAAACTGGAGACCTCGTCTCTAGTCTCTAAATAGAATGTCAAGTACAACTTCTATTCTAATAGCACAAATTAGCTTATGTATATGTTCTATAAAGTCCATTATCAAGAGAACAGATGATGGTGCCTAACTCATTATGTGAAAAGAACAAAAGGACAATGTTAAGAAATGGCTGATCTTTTTTTTTCTTCTTTTTGGTACAGTGACTTCGCAAAGGACCATTTTAAAGGGAATCTGGATATTACTGTTCCATCTTCAGAAGTTAAGAGAAACAGGGCATATTTTCACTGGAATTCCATTTTCACTAAACAAGAATAAAATGATTGAGCTCCAGACCCAGTCTAATGGGAGTAAAAGTTATCTTTATAACTCTGATTAAACAAATAAAAAAAATTATCACTTCTTTGATGCCCAAATTAGCATCTTTTCTCTAGCATACTGAATTAATTAGTTGAGTGACAAAAGAATTAGTCCATGTAGGATCAAAGCTGAAATCATATTTATCTGAAATTTAAAATTAAGAACACACAGCTCTATCCCTCTGTAGCTCATGTAATATTCTTTTATGTTCTATATATTCTAAACCTTCTGCATGTCACAGAAAGTACAACTAGGGCTTTATTCTTTTTTTCATTTCATGTTCTTCTGCTTTTTAATATATAAAATGTTCCCTGAAAAGACAATGAGAACATCACAGAATTTTTTCTCCTGGGGGTGGGAAACTTTTCCATTGTGCCATAAAAATCTCAAATTATGTGGCTTTTTTTGTCAAGCATTTATTGTGCAAATACAAAAGAAGCAAAATAATTAATGCATAATAGAGCTGGTAAGAGAGCCTTAAACAATAGAAAAGAATTATTATATTGATTCTTAATAAATGATACTAAGTTTGAAACTAGTTCTTAAAAGGTAGAAGCTCTCTTAACTTTGGGCTTTTATTCCTTCTTTTTCTGAGGAAGAAAAAGCAATTTTGAATAAGGGAGAATTGCTGGGGGTTAATTTCTGGGATGTCTCAATTCACTAGAACTCATATTTGATGTTTTGTTGATGTGTGTGACATTTGTACTGAACAAAACGAACTTGGATAAGCATATCCGTCTTCAGCCAAGATGCAGAGGGGAGTGGATTCACGGAGGAGTTCGGAGATGAGGAGGGCTTGTGCGGATGTTAGCGCCTGGATTTGGGGTAGGGCACTATTTTAACTCTTGCTTACATGTGAACTCCTCAAGGCCCAAGACAGACTCTTTACTTGTTTCCCTTATGTACGCATATATGTATTCATTCAGCAAATGCTTACAGAGCACTTACTTTGTAAATCTAGTAGATGCTGAGGTTCCAAATAAATTGGTCCAAGTGGTCTCCACTCTCATTCTTAGTGATGGATACATGGTAAAAATCCAACAAGTATTGCTGAACACAATTAAAGATGAGGTGGAGATTTCAGGGATATACCATTTGTCTCTTTTCTTCATGGTTTCTATCTTCCAAGGACCCATTTTGGTCCCTTATAACAAACATGCTATCCTCCCATAAAGCTCCCAAAGTAGAATCTACTGTCCCTATGGGCACAGAAGTCACCAAACTAGCTTAACATAGGTGTGGTAGCAATAAGCTAGCCACAGCTCTGGATGTCTACAGCCACAGCAAGACCAAACAGTGGACAGACAGTCACTTATTCACCTAGTGAAGGTAATGAACACTTGGCTATCCCAGCACCAAGGGGCCACTGAGTCACCTTAGGATTTTATCTCCTGATGGCCAGTTCTGTCATGTTGTACAAATACCTTGTTCAAAAACACCAGTCTGAATTCTAGAATGAAATTCCAAATGCAAAGCTGTCATTAAAGATGATTAATCTGCAAGATGTCATCTATAAAAAACATCATGCCTATCTCATACTTAGCCCTTTAATTTCAGAGTTTCAAAATTATGGCCTCTTTGATCTTAGGCTTCAAATAAAGATAGGCATGAGCTAGTTGCCTTGTCTTCCAGATTTTTGACACTACTCATCTTTGTCATTAGTTTGTTCTGTCCTTAACAGAATTCCAAATGATAACTCTATCTGTGCTCTTTCATAAAAGACTTCCTTTGGAAAAAGAGGCAATTTAAAAAATCTGAGCCTTAACTTAGTTTGTAAGGCAAGGGATCAGATTTCAATATTTTTATGTTAGATTTAAAGTTAACTAATATCCCTTCTTATTCAATAAGCCCCTGAAGAGGAGGCCACAGAACTGAATGGATTCTCAACTATGATCAGGCTGAGAGGGAAAAAAAAAAAAAAGTATCTATACTGAATGTCTCAAGCGAAAGTCTGCATAATACTTTGACTCTTCTAGGGCCCAAAAGTCACAAGTCGTGAAGTTTTTCAAACCTGTGCTGTCTGGAAGGGTCTCCATTCATTCTTTAGATGTCAAAAGCTCCCTTTCCTTAGCTCTTCTTGAATTTAAAATCTTAGGACTCATACATAAGACAGGGTGCCAACTACAAAATGAGGCATAATTTATTGTTTTTGATAGAGTTGCTGCTTATCCATTGAACTGCATGGTGAACATCCTAGGTTCCCTCCGCGTCCCAGAGCACTTTATACTGAAGGAACTCGGCCAAAGTGACAGTCACTCAAGGGCCATCCAGCAGTCAACGACATTCCTTTATCCAGAGGGGACCAGGCAAAAGACAATAATTTTTTTCATAGGACTAGATTTCCCATAGAATTTTGACCTGGTTTTATAAAATGGATATAATTTCTTTCTCCAACAATATAACATCCCTACAGAAAATCTATCCAGGATTAAACAACAACAACATCACCAGCAATAACTTGGTTTTTGACAAGGTTTTCTAATCACTTGGAATTTATAAAAACCTATTACTAGTAATACACAATCATAAAAGTATGCTTTCCCCTGGAGATGTCTAGTAGCATAGCACAGTGATGATTTACAATTTGACCAAAGAAATCAGAAATTGATTTATAGTCTGTCCAAAGCATCAGGCTCTTATTTGCTTGTCCACTAGACTGTGAAACTACTATTCTGCTATATAAGTATATTTTCTTATTCCTCCCTTTCCTGTACCAATGGCTAATTTTTCCTTTCTTCAATACCACAGATGAATAATTCCCTGAAGATTCCTAGTCCTATTCCATAGTTCAAAATGGCTCTGACTGTTCTGACAGAATGATAAAAGAAACCAATGCTAGGAAATTTGTGTGTAGGTAATTAAATGCATACCATATAAAGTACATAATTAAATGAATCAGAGGTGTGAGCCTCTGGGTAGAACATTCTAGATGGAGTTCTTGGTGAGTATATCTTTAAAAAAAATGTAGATGATTCAACCAAGTACATTAACCTGAGGGTGTTTCCTTATAGTTGGAGCTACTTTTAATATCAGCTCGATTTTGAATCCCATCATATAAAAGGAATGATACTGGAAACTCTACTGTTGGCCAAATCTGTGCTCACTCAGATAGCAGAGGTGTCTCATCATGGGTCACAGTGTACTGGCAGCATCAATCGGATGATGGGTGGGGTTGGGGATGTCCACCCAGAGCCTCTGAACCTGTATTTGACTTTGGATTTAATGCTTCTGGTCTCCCCAGTTTTGGTATTTCTAAACTTTGCTGCCTAATATTGAAGTGACTTCCAATAACTAATCCTTTTTATAAACATTGCAGTCATATTTGATTCTGTAGAAACCCACAGTATTTGTGTTTTTCATTTGGGAAGGTTATTTGGAAACTCAAGCCGATATATTATTTCAAGTGTGACTAAGCTGTTGTCATTCATTTTACACCAACCCTAACACTCTCTACGACCCATCTACTGAGCTCTGTAGACTCAGGAATCCAGTTAATCCAGGGATGGAAGAGTCAGTTTGGATAAAAGAACAAGAAATCCAACTACTACCTCAGTTCTATAAACATAATACTTCAATGCATTAGTGAGAAAGAAAAACTAGAAAAATGCACAGTTTGGTAAGGAATTTGGTAAGCTTGAGCTTAACATGTTTAATCTAAATTTTCCAAGTTAGGGAGAACAGAGGTAGTTCTAAAAGGGCCCGGGGCACTTGGGTGGCTCAGTCAGTTAAGCATCTGATCTTGATTTTGGCTCAGGTTATGATCTCGGAGTTGTGAGATCGAGCCCCATGTCAGCTCTGCTCTGGGTGGGGAGTCTGCTTGAGATTCTCTCTCTCCCTCTGCTCCTCCCTCTAAAAATAAATAAATAAACAAACAAAAGCCACATTAATGGACCTAAAATCAGAAGATTAATAAGTAATAACCACAAAGCAATTTATTAATATGTTGTGTTGAAAATAATAATTTTTTGATAAGGTAGAAAAATTTTCTAGGTGACCCATAAATGCTTTGTAATATAAAATGCCACTAAGAACTGATTATACAATATATGAAACTATGGTTTATGTATGTATTTATTTATTGGATTTATATTGGATTTCTATGTGAAATATGTATATTAGATATTGGTTTAAGGCCATCAGCACTATATTTAAAACATAAGTTTGCTCAATAAGTCCTTTTGAAATATTGTTTAATTATCTGCGAAAAATATTCCATCGGCATTTTTTAGTTATAAAGGGATTTGTATGCAAAGTGTTCTTATGGGTTCAAAAACTGTACAGTTTTAGAAAGTTTCTTAGGGTTGGAAAACTCTTTGGGATCACATTATGCAGTCCTATTCAAAACTTAGAAAGCCAAGAGACCTGCCTAAGGCCACATGGGTACTCAAGACCAAACAGGGACCTGAACTCCTCAGTTCAGTACAAAGTTCTTTCCATCTTCCTATGCGCCCCAATTGTTTGTACATATGTTATGAATTATTTACCCAAAATTCTGAATCCTTAAAAAGGAACTTACTCAATAAAAGTTTAGTGTTTCTATGAGTTCCAATTGCCCAGAAATGCAATTAGCTCTAATGACAAAGTCCAATTTAGTGACTGCTTGGCCAAATACAACATGCCAACCAATGTGAGGACTTGATAACTTTCCCATTATCTTAAGCTCCCTTGTTCACTGACATTCTCACCCTGTCCACAGACAGACTCTTAATATATGCCAGCTGATTTGATCAGATTGCTGAGAAACAATTACTCAATTATTTAGCTCAATTGGTTAGAACACTGTGGTAATGGGGTCAAGGTCATGGGTTGGCTCCCCTGTGTGGGCCAGTTAACTTGGACCTGTTCCATAACCACAGGCTCTACCCCCAATGCAGACGGTCTTACAAATACGTGCCAGTGGTCAAAAGGGCTCTCGCCAAGAATGTGCGGACAGGGTGCCATAAATCCATCACTTTTTCCAGAAAAACAGCTCAATGCCAGTTTTGTTGAACATGTGTGTGTTGCTAGTAACATTTTCACAGGTGAAAGAATATGGTTCCAAATTTTGTAATACTGCAGATTTGCAAGCTTAGCTTTTTAAAAGTGATTTTTAGAAAATAAAAAAAGTGTATAGTTAAACCTAAATTCAAGCAATCATTTGAGATTTATGGGGAAAGTTTTAAGCATGAACTGGTGATTTCTACCAGCTTTAAAAATGTGGAAAAAAAAATTTAGTAAATTTAGTCTGTGTAAATATCTTGATTTTTAAATATCGGCTCTTTTTTTTGTTTGTTTGTTTTTGTTTTAAAGTAATAGCCTGTGGCCTAAACATACAGTATCTGTGAGCCAAATGCACTCCTGGGAATTTACCCCAAATTCAGCTTCTGGAATCCCAATTTGCAAACACTGATATATCTAAGTTCCTATCTCTGTCTACCTATCTATCTATCATCTATCTATCTATCTATTTATCTGCGTTTTAATGGGTGTAGCGACCTTAAATAAGTATAATTCACTGAACCATGCCTATGAGCTCAGCCTTCAGCTAATGCTGAAACAGAAGTCAGAACTGACATACCAAAACTGGGATGGATTGCCTTTAAATGGTGCCATTATTTGACTGAAAAGAAAGATTACGATTGATAAGGATTGTTGGTGACCACTTTGTTAAGGATAAGGTCACACCTGGCTTCTACAACTCAGCCCAAGTATATTATTTTGAATACCAAACACATGAATTATCAGTGTTTGTTTGTTTTTTTTTTCAGAATCCTCTGTAATAATTTATAGACCAAGAGAACTAGAAATTTGCATAATGACATAGTTTTAGATATTGTATCTGAAGTCCATAAAACTAAAATAAAATTTTTTTTTAATGATTTCACACTATGAAGTGATCTTTTCAAATTTAGCCAAACCTTCTCTCCCTTGGGCAGAGGGAAATAGAAAGGGGAAAATATATTACCATTTCTCATCAATGTAGGCCACAAGGATTCAGGAAATGAAGACACATGATATAAATTTAA
Organism: Mustela lutreola; assembly: GCF_030435805.1. Lineage (NCBI taxonomy): Eukaryota > Metazoa > Chordata > Mammalia > Carnivora > Mustelidae > Mustela > Mustela lutreola. Next base: position 194,492,919 of record NC_081292.1, read on the forward strand.
AAAGTAACAGAAAAACATACTACATATATTTATTAGCACTTGGTGATTTACTAGCTAATTGACAGATGACAAATCTTTATGAATTCCTGCAAACTAATTAAATTATATATCTCACAACAAATCAGATTCCTTATATGCGTATACAAAAGGTCCTATCAGTAGCCTGAAATATTGAATTCATTCAGGAAATAGTTATCAAATACTTATTTTATATCAGGATCTGTGCTAGTTCCTAGAGACACAGAAAGAAAAAGGTTTGATACTTTCTCTGAAGAAATTTATAATCTATCGGTGCTTGGGTGGCTCAGTCAGTTGAGCATCTGACTCTTGATTTCAACTCAGATCATGATCTCAGGGTCCTGAGACTGAGCTCCACATCCGGTTCTGTGCTCAGTGGGGAGTCTGCTTGGGGATTCTCCTCTCTCTGCTCCTCCCTTCACTGGTACTGTCTCTTTCTCTCAAATCAATCAATCAATCAATCAATCAATCTTGGGGGGAGAAAGAAAGACATTTAGAGTCTAGTGAATGCTTCTTGAGGCTGAATGAAGATCTCTCAGACTGAAAGAGTCAGGATCTGAGGGTTTTCAAGGTAACCATGGCAATCAGTGTCAGAAGAGTTGTGGAGATGATCTTTCTGGTTGATGGTCTTAATTTTGTTTACTTTGTGGTTTTGAAAATCGGACTCAAATGAGGGTCCCCTCTTCCAGGAGATGCACTTAAATGAATATAGAAAATCTCTAGAAGTTAACAGAGTGCCAGAAGACTATCCATGTGTGCTTCTATAGATGTAATATACAAATATCTGCTTTAGTGCAGTTAAGATTCTCCCAGGGCCGCACATTAATGCCATGCTTTGTAGTGAAATGCACATGGAGAACAAAAGAGATAATAGATCTAGGAAACTGATATTTTCTGGGTAGGAAATAAGTTGGACTTTTAGAACATATTGTAAGTCTACCACTGGATCAACAGGTGCCAAGCATTAAATGGAAATCTAAAATACGTCAAAGATACATAATCCCGAATCAGATCTACTTTACTAGAGTGCAATCAATTCCCAGTGACTCAGAGGCTTTTTATCTCCTTGTAGATTACCCACAGCCTGTGCTTCCCCTTTTTCTGTGTCTTTCCATTTTTATGGTCACCTGAGGACTCATTAGTGCTTCTACCAGAGGATAAGTAAAGGAAGGGAAAGGATATAAAACTTAAAATGAGTCAATTTTGCCACCTTTAAGTAGTCGGACAAAGAAGAAGTAGCTATTACAAGGCTTGTAGATTATGTGAAGATTTCAATTATCCATACTCTCCCTGTCAATCTTACCAAAAATAATTAAATATTGGCTCTAACCCTCCTCAAAATGTAAAAATGATTGATGATCATAGGAAAGAACCATAGTAAATAAGATAAAGTGAAATAAACTCTGTGCTTAAAAAAAGAAAAAGACGAAAAGCATACTTTAAAAGTCACAGTTTAGGGTCTCAAAAAGCATCAATCCAGTGGACAATTCTACAAATGTAAACATTGGGTTTATGGGCAAAGATCACAAATCATGCCATAGGAATAAAGTACAATATCCACATGATAGAATAGTACTCACACAACATTGATGAATCTTAAATGCACTTTGCTAAATGGAAGAGCCAGATCCAAAACACTGCTAATGACTGAGATGGAAAACAGACCAGGGATTGCCAGGAGTCGGGGGCAGGGTGATTTTGGGATCATGGAACTGTTCTGTATCATGACTGTAGATCTATGGCTCTTTGCACTATCAAAAGACCCTGGAACTGTATATAACAAAAAGTAAATTTTATTGTATGTATGTTAACAACAATCAATCCACATGTGGGAGGAACCCCAAATAGGAAGACAACTTTAAGAACAAACCTGATTATATTACAAATAACCAATACCTCACATTAAAAGGCTTGGGGAAGAATTTAAGTAACACTGGAAAGGGTAAAGTCAAAAAGAATTGTACACAAATACTAGACTCTGGTCTCTACGGGGTTATGGGTTAGCAATTTGGAGACATTAGGTATGTATTAGGGTTAGACAAATAAGTAAATACATTGTAAATAATGAAAGCTAGCTTTCTTGCTGAATGAAAAAGAAATTACAAATAAGGAAAGGAGGAAGTCCGCAATGAACACTGTGATATTGGATGGGAACTGGGGGTACTAGTATGAACTCATGCTTTTTTAGTAAGTCTGAAATCTGAGATTCGGAACTCTGTATATGTGTGTGTGTGCATGGGTTAGTACATACACATGTATTTCCAAGTTCTGTCTGCTGAGAAGTTCTAGAAACAATGACACCCAGCAGTGAGCACTCCTAGAACCCAGTTCTTGGCCTCTGAATATGATTCTGAAATAAAAGAAACCGGGTCACCTTGGAGAAGTGTTTGATTCCTTGACTGTGGTAAGGAAAATACGAAATGATCCTGGAGCACCTCACAGTGCCAAAAAGTAAGAAAGTTCTCAAAAAACCAAACCAAAACAAAGAAACAAAACAATGTAAGTCAAATGGGAACAGGGGTTATCCTGAAAAAAGCCCCAAAGCCAAAGTTGGAATAATTTGAGCAATACAACAATGATAGGATTGGATTGTAACTTACCAAAAAAATACATATGCATGAATCTAAAATGATACAAATAACTGACTAAAAAATTAATGGTCAAGGGAGAAAGGACAGCTCTTTACTAGAGAAGAATTCCAATTAGGGGGTGTGGGAGGGATGAGTGACCTGAAAGAAACCACGGTAGTAACTGCAGTGATAAGAAACGCAGAAGGATACAAAAATCAGTGGGTGAAGTACGACGAGAAGCAGGATATTTGTACAGTCTCAGACATCTCCCACAAGGTATGTATTAATTAAAGAGGGGGGAAAATCCAGCAGGCACCACTTTAATTTAACAATCAAGATTAACTTCACCTGTCATGGGACAGACTGTCATCATGGACTCCCAGAGCAGGGCACAGTCCTTCTGGAGCATTCTGGCCAAATATCTACTCATGATCAATCACCAGACAAACCCAAGTGGAGGGATGTTCTACAAGATAGCTGACAAATACCCTTCAAGGGGCCAAGGTCATGAAAGATAAGGAAAGGCTAAGAACTAAGAACTGGCACAGAGGAGGGGACACCATAACTAGGGCAACGTGGGATGCTCGTTGGATCTTGAAACAGAAAAAGGGCATTAATGGGAAAACTGGTGATGTTCAAATAGGTTTGAAGGATTTTTTTTTCTTTTTTTCCAGATTTTATTTAATTATTTGACCGGGGTTGGCAGGGGCGGGGGGGGGCTGGGGCAGACATAGGGAGAGGGAGGAGCAGACTCCCTGCTGAGCAGGGAGCCTGACTCGAGGTTCGATCCCAGGACTCTGAGATCATGACCCGAGCTGAAGGCAGACGCTAAACGGACTGAGCTGACCCAGGTACCCCAGGTCTGATGTTTTGTACCAATGCTAATTTCTTACATCAGTTCTTTGGATCATGGTAACCCATGGGGAGTTAAATGAAAGGTCTATGGGAATTACACTTTTTGGGGGGTAACTTTTCTGTTCAGTCTAAAATTATTTCAAAATAAAAAGTTTTAAAACAAGAAGAAGGAAAAGCCATAGGTGAAGGATGAAGATGAACAGTTGAAGAAGAAAACACATAGTTACTTTTCTTCTGCTTTGGTCAAGTCTCTTACTTGAGCTGGAGCTCTTGCTGCTCCCCTACTCCACCGCTAAGGGCAGGCCTCCCCTCTACGGGAGCAGAGAAGTCATCCACGCGTTTCTGAGGCTTCCAGAAACAGGTCCATGTGTTTAACTGCCTTCCTAACACATACCACCACCCCCCCCTTGGCTTTTTTAAAATTGGGAATTCACTGGATTAGAAGGAAAAGCAAGTGAAGCTCAAGTGTAAGCACTGGCATTGACATGGGACCTGGAAGAGCACAGAGACGTGGTGAGGATGAGAAACAGAAACGTGTAAGACGGGAGGGGGTAAGTGGTTAAATAAATGCAGTGAAGCATGCATAGTCGGTACCTCCCGACCTTCCAGAGCTTTGCCATTATTTACTTTGAACACCATCCCTTGAGGAAGTTCTAGTTAGGCTGTCTGTAATTAACAAAGCTACGAAGGATAACTTGATTTTCATTGTTAAGGACTGAGGAAAGGCAAAAGTTAACACCAGATGTCCTTGTGACAAAATTTTAATTTCGAATTTTAGGCGTACCATATGCCACAAGCAGATAAATGTCCATATATAAAATTGTTTCTAAAGTGAAAGGATTCAAATATGAAGGATCAGTTTAATATGTGCTAAATTAAGTCATGTCTGAGGCTGCCATTTTTTTTTCTTTGCCAGTGACTACGATTTGACACATGAAGTAGGGCGGGGAATAATATGGAAGGTGTTTGTGAAATTGTACTTTAACACAACAATATAAGATCATCGTTGTTATCTTCTCTTTGTTAATACTCTTGTTAAGATCAGACTCTGTTGGCTTAAAAAAATAAAAAAAAAAATTTAAAAATAGCATTAGACTTCACCGTCCTAGAGTTTGGACACATCTGAAAATTGCCCCTACAAATTCAGCATGCACATGTAGATTTCACCTAATAATGTTTTTCAAATGCTCAGGTTCACCGGAAACCAACAGCATGAAGCTCTGGGAGGAGGGATCTGTCTGCCTGTCAATACGGTGGTTATAAATTATAATTGTGTATTTGATTGCCGTTAACATTTTTGGTGGTGGCAGGTGTTTGAAGCAAGACCAGAGGCAGTTCAATGAATTTGTAGTGAACCAGCTGAATTATGGAGGCTCTGAGAACGACCATTGCTCATAGACTTCAAACTCACCACAATTTTTCAATCAAAGTCTAGGAGAATCAGTACTTAGCCTCTCAAAGTCCCCTCCATATTTTTCCTCAGATCCTTTTTCATGGCTTCCTTTTCAAGACTTTGAAGGAACCCACTGATAACTCTGAACGAGAGTCCATCAGCAGCTGCCATAGAAGGGTCCATAGATTATGCTCTTATTATTTTTGAAAATCATGTCTCTTTCCGCTGACTTCCAGTCCGCCCACACTCTCAGGCTACGTGCCTGAAAAGCTGCACCTGGGTGAGCTCCAGCACCAGGACCGTACCCCCCCCCCCCCCCCCCCCGCCACTGTCCATTTGGCTTTTCTGTTTTGAATGTAAACAGGTCAGCCTCCGGCCTTCTTTGGTAAAACAAGGCAAACTGGAACTTGGATTTGGAACCTTCTTCCTTTTGCCCTTCCATGTTCTTCTCTAAGGGAGGTGGTTCTCTCCCGAGTACCCGGTCCCTTTCATCACACTGCCTGTTGGGGACACTCAGGTCAGTCTTTTATACTGGTTGATGAATGGATTCTACTGCACTGGGAATACATTTCAATGCCTCCTCTCTTCTTGACTTTTGCATTTTAAATCTCCTATAACTGAGAGAGAGCCTGGTAGACCCTTGGGCCCTCAGCAAGGGATTTTAGATGTTTGTGAGCAGGTGTAAGTTGTCTTTTGGAGGAGTGGGGCTGGTAAGGTGGTGATTAAGATAAGGATATATGTTAGCTCTACAATTGAATTACACCATTGTGATGCCTGGCCTTGAGGTCAAACTGATTAGAGAGACCCAAAGCGCTGAGGGCTCTGATGTCATTTGTGAAAGAACAGAGCAAAGAGACCCCCCCTTGGGTCCTGGGATTGGCTGGGGACCAGTCTCTAGGACCCTGAGGGCTTCTGCCAAAACTAGAGGCCTCTTCCCTTTGAGCACAGGAATGAGGGAGGACCCTCCTTCCCCCTCTTTTAGGTTCACCACACCACTGGCTCGCTCTCTTTCTCCTCTCTCTCTCTCTCTCTCTCTCTCTCTCTCTCTCGTCTCATGCCATCTCTCACTTCTGGCATCTTCTTCTGCCGATCTCGCTCCTGGAACCGTGGTGATTACAACCCATGGTAGTGTTCCCCAAACCTCTATAATCACGAAGAGCTCATTTCAGAATGATTCCAGGACCCATGCAAACTTTGAATTGGAATTTCAAGAATTAGAATTATGAACCAGAATCTGCATTTCACCAAGAACCCAGGTATAAATGCAGTTTCCGCCAGACTGGAAAACACTGACCTACGGACTACCCATTCTTTTTCTCCTAACTCAAAAAAGGCAAATGCTTTTCACTAAAACTGCTCTCCTCCAACCTTCTTATTTTAACTGAAGCTTGGCTTTGCTGTGGCCCTCCCAAACGGGGGCTGCATAAAGCACATAGAAAACTTCCAAAATAACCTAAGTGTGCAATGGATGGTAGCTACTGTTTTCATCCTGAGCGCAGGGGTTGTTCCAGCATTTCCCTGTCGCGGGTCCTTCAGGGCTGGCTCTTCCAGACTTACTAAAACACAAAGCCAATGAGGAAACAGACCTCCTAGCCATTCCCCCTGCAGACATCTACAGTCTCCCGGGACTCCCACGGATTCAGACCTGTTTCCCCGGGCCCTCGCCGCACCCACAGGGCTGTAGCCACCCAGGTTCAGCCTCCCGTTCATTTCTTCCTGCCTTGGAAATGCTCAGTGGTGATATCACTCAGTTCTCTTCAGCTCTCGTTTACATTCCCCGTGGCAGGGATTCCAGATTTTAAGCTGCCATCAAACTGTAGGCACATCACTTCCCTCTCGACTGCACGCAGAGCGGGAGCACATCAGCCAGGATTCCCCCTTTAAAGCCCCCTGCCATCGCCCTTTGATTTTTCTACAGCAACCAGCTGACCACCAAAGCTCCCCCTCTCTTCCTCCCCGCCTCCCCTCTAAGGACCTCACTTGCCCGGACTCCCCGGGTTCCGCCCATGTGCCTGCATGCTTCCGAGTGGAAGTTACTGACTGGCTCTCATTCTCCCATCCCCGCCGCCCAACCCCTTCAAATCTTGCTTTCTCTGCTCCCTCAGCTCCTACATGTTCTGCTTGTTACCCCATGTGGTGAGGATGAGCCTGGGAATCAGGGTAACACTTGACACTGAAACTGATGTTAAGTCCTGGGAAACAGAGAGGAAGGAAAGAAAAAATTCTGTTTGGTCTTGTAAAGGTATCCCTAATTATATTACGGTATTACTTTGTCAACACTTACTCTTCATGCCTAATTACCAAACAGGACCGTTAAAATGTTGCACATGATTAAATGTATCAAATTTAAATTTTACTTTAATCAAAGTAATAAAAAATGTGTATTTTAATAAGAACTCCAGTTCTACCTAGTTCCAGAAGGCGTGGGAAACACCGACTTATAAACTATCCATTCCTGCTTTTTTTCTAACTCTAAAACTGCAATTTCTTCTCTTCACTAAGAACTTTCCTCCAACTTTTTAACTTTAACTGAAGCTGGGGCTCTGCCTGCCGTCTCTAAGTATCTGTTCGCCTTCCGTCCTCCTCAGCCCCCCAAAGCTGTTTTCTCATCTGTAAGGTGGAGATCATTATAGAAAGTATCTCATGGCATCGTGGACAGAGTTAAATGAGATAGCATCTGGCAAAGTGCCTGGAACAGCGTCCAGCGTGCAGCATGCACAGAGTACCCAGTAAGCATCTGTTATGAATGTCTGACTTTTGTCTCAAAGAACTTCCTTAAACTCCCTCTTGTTAAGGTCACTGATGACTTCTGTGGTACATTTTTGGACTTTATTCTTTGTAAATCTGCTGCAGTTGAGCACTGTTAAGCACCCTATACTCCATGAAGCTCTCTCCTTGCTGACAGGACAAGCTCTCTTGGTGTGTCTATATTTCTGCCTTTTCCTTTGTACTGTCTCGTAGGGCTTCCTGCCCCCGATCTCTTTCCATCTACTACCTAAAAACAAGACCTCTCCACTCGTGTGTCTGGAGGCTCTTCAAATTCAAGTAAAAGCAAAATGTGCTGCCTTTTTCTCCTAAGCCTCTTCCTTTTCCTCCTCTTTTGTAGCTTATCACAGCGTAGAGCCAATCTCCTAAATTACAGACTCAGGAGTTGTCTCTTTCTCAATTCCTTCCGTCTGCCAGTGCCTTCTATCAGGCCTTATCTCCTTCTCTGCAGGCCTTTCCATCAGCCTCCTACCAACCCTTGCCACAGATCTCTCCTGCTCCAGTCCATTCTCCACATGGTCCTCAGCATGGTCATCCCAAGCGTATTTAGAACTGTGTATGTGTATTTAAGCTCTGATGAAAGATCTCTGTGGGATCCCTCCTGTCTCTGAAATCAAGTTCAAACTCTACCCTGTTATGCGAGGCCCTTCTCCACCTCTCCCAAACGCACATTAGTCTTATTTTGTATTACTCTCTTAATAAATGAATGAATGAGTAGATTAATGAATGAGGTAGTCATCTCTAAAGTCACTTGAAGTCAGGAACTATATCAAAATTATCTGTATCATTCATGTTGCATTTAATAGTACTTTTTCCACTGTATTAAAATATTTATAATAAATAAGATTTGTTTGGGGGAACATATAGTCCAGGACAACCAGATAAGGCAAGTATCAGGGGAATACTTGACATTAAAACTGATTTCAAGGACTGGAAAACTAAGAGAGAAAATAAAAATGAAAAACTCTCTTTGGTCATGAAAAGGTATCCTGAATTATATTACCCTATGTCAACATTTACTATTTATTCATAATTAAAATTTTGCTTATAATTGAAGATATCACATGATTTAAATTTTGATTATACATTATTCTATTGATCACCTATTCTCAGTCTTCCTTTAAGATTTATTTATTTTTATTTTAGAGAGAGAGAGAGCTCGTGCTAGAGAGCACAAGTGGGAGGCACAGAGGGACAGGAAGGGAGAGAATTTCTTTTTCTTTTTCTTTTTCCTTTTTAAGATTTATTTATTTATTTTGACAGACAAAGATCACAAGTAGGCAGAGAGGCAGGCAGAGAGAGAGAAGGAAGCAGGCTCCCTGCTGAGCAGAGAGCCCGATGGATGCGATGCGTGAGGAAGGGAGAGAATTTCAAGCAAACTCGCCGCTAAGCACAGAGCCTGACATGAGGCTTGATCTCATCACCCTGAGATCATGATCTGAGCTGAAATGGAGAGCTGGCTGCTCAGCGGACGGAGACTCACCTACTCTCTTACCTACTCTCAGTCTTCACTGTACTGTGTACTCATGGTGATCTGCTCAACCTTTGAAGCAGAAGGACCTCTGCTCTTAAAACTTTCTCTTAATTTTCTGGGGTTGGCTCTTTTTATTTTTATACTCTTCATCATCTTTGTACACACCAAGCATTACCATAGTAAAGGACACTAATTAAATTCTGCTGCTTCGACTTGATGGAGTATTAGATAGTCTTTAAAAAAGATGGATGGGAGGGCAGTAACAATATGGAAAAATGGCTATGATATCAGATTAAATATGAAAAACAGAATTATACGCAAAACAAGGCAAAGTGTATGGAACAAAAGGCTGAAGGAAAATATTAAACTTAAGTTGATTGTGTTATAGTTATGGGAGTATGAAAAGGGTCATGTTTTCTTTTTTTTTCTTTAAATTTTCCCAAACTTTCTTTAATGTGGTTATATCAATTTTAAATGAAAAAAATAAAAATCCAGACAGTTCTTTATCTTTTGCCACTAAACCTCTATTCTAGCCTCCTGGTTTCTTCACCTCGTGTTCCCCCATCATCAAGACCCTCATGATGTGACATATTTTTGTAACTACCTCGTCCAGCACAGTGGCCACTAGTTGCCTATGGCTACTGAGCTGCATGAAATGTGGCTGGTCCAAACCGAGGTGTGCTATACATGTAAAATACACACCAATTTCAAAGACTGGGTACCTTCTCCCCCAGAGAGAATGTAACCTACTCATTAATGATTTTTATAATAACTACACATTGTTTTAGTTTGCGAGGGCAGCCATAACCGAGTGCCACAGACTGGGTAGCTTAAACAATAGAAATTTATTTTCTCACAGTTCTGGAAGCCAGAAGTCTGAGATCAAGGTGTCAGCAAGGTTGGTTTCCTCTGAGGCCTCTCTCACTGGCTCATCTGTGTGTCATCACATGGCCTTCCGTCTGTGTGTGACTGTGTTCACATGTCTCCTTCTAAGCACACCAATCATCCTGAATTAAAATCCCCCTGACGGCCTCCTTTAACCTAATTACCTCTTTAAAGAGTCTATCCCCAAATACAGTCACATTGTGAGGTACTAGGAGTTAGGACTTCAGGCAAATTTTGAGCAGGCATAATTCAGCCCATAACATGTGAAAATGATAACACTGGGATACATTTGGTCAAATAAAACATTAGTAAAAGAAGAAAAAAGACCGTCATCAGGATCATTATTGTATTCCACTCTCTCATCAGAACATGCTCAGTAAATATTAAGAGAAAGTTTATAGAAGACATAATAAGAACACAGTGCCCTGACGATAGAGGTCTATAATAAATTTAATAGAATAATTTGAAATGATTAAATATTCCACATTATAACATGAAGAAATGATAATCTCACTACATGATTCTATATGGTGGGAGCAAAGGAAAGACAACCCAGCTGCCACGTTGATCAAGGACCACCTTCACTGGATAGTCATGGTTTTTTTTTTTTTTTTTTTTTAAAGATTTTATTTATTTATTTGAGAGAGAGAGAATGAGAGAGAGAGCATGAGAAGGGGGAGGGTTAGAGGGAGAAGCAGACTTCCTGACGAGCAGTGAGCCTGATGCGAGACTCGATCCCAGGGCTCCAGGATCATGATCTGAGCCAAAGGCAGTCGCTTAACCAACTGAGCCACCCAGGTGTCCCCATAGTCGCTGTTTTTAAAGAAGATCAGTTATCAGTCCAGACTAATCATCAGTGTGCTCTAGGACTAGACACTAACTTTTCCTGTAGCCTAAATGTATCAAGTATAACTGAGGGTGGGGAATGTTGCCATGGAATTAAGATTTCCTCCTTATTCTTTTTTTTAATATACCATTACTTTTTAGTCATAAAACTCCAACAGGAGCTTGAATTGTTTAATTCATCTTGTTGGTTTTTTTTCCTTCCCTTTCCCTTGGAATTATCTGTAATGTTGCACTGAATCTGTTTGAATTCTAGTAGTTTCTTGGTTTTGGTGGAAGGCACTAGTAGAAACAGCAAGAGTACATCATAATCCATTTCTGTGGAGAAACGTTCTAATATACATAGAGTTCTTTAAAAAAAAAAAAGATTTACTTATTTATTTATGTAGAGAGTACAAGTGGGAGAGGGGCAGAGAGAGAGGGAGAGAATTTCCAGTGGATTCCCCACTGAGCACAGAGCCTGATGACCTCATGACCCTGAAATCATGACCTGTACTGAAACTAAGAGTCAAATGCTCAACTGACTGAGCCACACAGGTAACCCCCCCCTTTAAAAAAGATTTATCTATATATTAGACATAAAGTTCTAATAGACATATGTTTTCTATAAAATATTCCACAATGTTAGGGGCCATCCTTCTGTTCCACAAGTAACAGGTGTCTGTTGAGTACATCTAGGATTAGAGCCATAGAGAGAACTAGTGTTCTGATTAATCTGAAGTGATGTGAGACTGGGATTTTGTTTTCAATTTCTGATTCCCCTTGGAAAATCAGGTAGAAACATCCTGGATCAGCACCTTGGATTGTATCTTAGAATAAAACTGACCATCTTTCCCTGAAGATCACATAGCAACTGGGTCCTTCTAAAAAAGGATTTCACTTAGAAATAAAAACAAATAAGGGGCGCCTGGGTGGCTCAATGGGTTAAGCCTCTGCCTTTTGGCTCAGGTCATGGTCTCAGGGTCATGGGATCGAGGTCCGCATGGGGCTCTCTGCTCAGCAGGGAGCCTGCTTCCTCCTCTCTCTCTGCCTGCCTCTCTGCCTACTTGTGATCTCTGTTTGTCAAATAAATAAATAATCTTAAAAAAAAGTCATGCCTCTAAATTTTAATATTAAAAGTTTAATTTTAAAGCAAAGAAAATCATATTTTTAAAAACTTTAAAAAATTTTATCCAGTGTGGCTAAGAGATAAATTTTAAGAGTCATTCAATAGGCAAGACTGTTTTAAAAAAAAGGGGAAGAAATTTTACATAAATCCAATTCTTTCCTCTTTTATCCCCACGTTCCTCATTTTCCAATTCCTTATCTTTTACATTTATTATACTTGAAAATGGGTCTTAAAATTAAGTGAATAAACACTTCTTCAAGGAAAGTAAACAAATTTCCAGTAAGTGCAAGGAAAAAAATATTCAAGATCATTAGTCATCAGGGACATGCAAATCAAAACCACAAGGAGATACCACTTCAAACCTTTTAGGATGGTGATAATACTAGAGAGGTAGTAACAAGAGTTGGCAAGGATGTGGAAACACTGGAACCTTAATACACTGCTGGTAGGAATGTAAAAAGGTACAGTCACTTTGAAAACGTCTTGTAGAACGTCAAAAAGTTAAGCACAGAGCTACCTTCTACCCCAGCAATTCCACTCCTAGGCATATATCCAAGAAATGGGAATACGGTCATATAAAAATTTGTCCGTGGATAGTCATAGCATCATAACTCATAATAGCCCAAAAGTGTAAACACAAATGCCCATCAACTGATGAATGGATGAGCAAAATGCGTTATCCATATAATGGGATATTATTCAGCATCAAAAGAGCATGAAATATTGATACATGTTATCAGGGATGAACCTTAAAAACATAATGCTATCTATGTAAGAGCAGCTAGTCATGAAAGGTCATATAGTATATGATTCCATTTATATGAACAGGCAACTATGAAGATGGAGACAGGAAACACATTAGTGGTTGTTCAGAACTAGGGAAGATGTTAGGAGTAGATGAATAGGGAGTGACTGCTAAGGGGTACAGGGTTTCTTTTTGGGGTGATAAAATAATCTAAAATTGATGGTGGTGATGGTTGCACAAGTATACTATAAACTAAAAACCACTAAATATTACACTTTAATAGGTGAAGTATATGGTCTGTAAATTATATCTTAATAAAACTGTTCCCCCAGAGCTGAATGACCTGGTTACAGTAAGGTTTAAGCTTTTGATAAGATGATTCCTAAGATCCTCAAAGGGAAAAAAAAAAAAATCTCCAAATGCTGGTGCTTGAAATATAGGTTATTTTCTGCAGAGGATAATCTCGGAGTACACAATTCAGACAACTTCCAGCCTCTGATGCTAATTCTCTAATTTTATACCAGCACAGTGACCAATCAATAAACAAAGACATTAAGTCTTTAGGTCACAATCACAAGTTGCTTTTGGATTCTCCAGGCCATAGCTCAAACCTTGAAAAATCTGTCCACCTAGCATATTTAATAAATTCAACCACCAGGAAAGGAGACCCCATTTATGACAAATTTCATTGCATGGGGCTATTTATCTTTTATTATAACAATATGCTAAAATTTAAATGCCAGGTTAAAGGCTGAGCTATTTATAACTTTAATGATTTTTTTATAACAACTGAAAGTTAGAAATATTAAAACCACATATTCATTTCTCTCTCAAAACAAGATTACTTATAAAGTGATGAAACAGACTCTTTTATGAAATAATTGTCCTTTATGAGAATCAAAATCACCAGAACACTGATCAATAACTAAGAATACCTGTTGATCTTGGTAGGGTAAGGAGCTGATGGAAAAACTAAGCAACCCCACACGGGTTGATTGGGAAGGACTTGAGCGATACCCAGAACCCACAGATGATCCTCTAGGAGAGCTTGTGGTTGAAATGCCATGTGTAAGAAATATGGACTCAAGACCACCCACAAACTAAAAGCAACACATGACAAACCATACATGGACACAATTATTTTTAAGCTGGTGGTTGCCATGCCAATGCAAACATTACCTTACCACCCACTACACTATCAACAGATTTTAGTAAGTAGCCAAGATGACAGAAAGCACTTAAAGGGCTATTTTCCTTAAAGCTAAAAGTGCTACCGTCATCCACTGATACTTCAAGAAATTCTTAGGTAATGGCTTGAATTCAGCTTTTAAGATATCCGTTCCCCCTACTCAACCCAAAAAGCACTTCTTAACAGTGGAAGCTTCAGGAAAAAGACAGGACAAGCTGTGTCTCTCTCCTGGCAACTGTCAGGTCCATAAGGTCAGCTCTGAGCAGCAGGAAGAAACTCCTTGCTACTCACCCTACAGCCCTTCTGCTGTCCTGCTGTCTGCAGGTCACTCCCTACTTCCTCAAGGATACTACATGTTACAGGGTGATCCCGCAGTAGTTCAGAATAAATTTTCACCAAATAGCAACACAATGAGACAAATATGTACAACTTTACAAAAGTCATTACATTTGCTTAATTTAACAAATTGTCCTACATTCTGCAATTATATCCTTCCCATTTTATTAATATTTCAATGTTCTTTTCTTTATGAAAAATGGTTATAGTAGTTGGGGACTTCTATTTATTTATGTTCTTACTTGAAGAAATGAGCACTTAGTTGGCCTACGATGACTCCCATTTTTAAAAAGTTGGTCAGCCCGTGAAAAGTTTGGGAGCTTCTCTTCCAGAAAACAACATATGACTTTAATTTCACCACATCATTAAGACAACTAGTGAGCAGGGTGAAAATGACTATGTGTCTTCCGCCTTCTTTCTCCCTACAGACTCTTTCCTTGTTTGTAAGGGTCCCCATGTCACTGTGAAGGTACCTCCTTGGGGTATTGAGGAAAAGATGTTCTTGGGAGTAGTCCAGAGGGGAAGGCTCAGGGGACAAAGTCTCTAGGAGTTCTCATGAGCCAGGAAAAGTTAAGTCTATGGTATGACTTGCTGCTAATGACTAAAGCTCATTTATTGCCTATTTATTTTAAAGGTGTCCAATTTCTATTTTATTCTAAACTCTTGTATTAGTTAATGTGTTAAATCAACAAAAAATTTATTTTTCATCTGGGCTCTGTCCAAGGTGCTAAGGAGGTAAAAGTTAAGCCTTTAAAGGGCTTAGTGTTCCACAATGAGAAAATTATGCAAACAAAAAATTACATGTTATTGTCTGTAGGAACATTAAGGTGTTATTGAGTAAGCGGAATAAGATTTTACCAGGTGGAGAGGGTGACTTGATGTGGGTCTTAGAAGAAAAGAGCACATTGCTCTTCAACCCCTTTGCCAAGAGATAGCTCCAGAATGAAGAAACATTATTGACAACTGGAGAATAAAGATGTGGTGAGACAAACAGACAGGATCAGAACATGAAGGAGCTTATAGCCTGTCTAAAGAATTTATATTTCATCCCATATGTGAAGGTGAGCTATGGAAGGATGGTGACATGACCACTGGAATGTGGGAAAAATTGTTTTGGCTGGCAGCTGGCAGCTGGAGCACAGGGGAAAGACGCTGGTGTTGGTAGACTAGTAAGGAGCCTCTAACACTAGTCCGGGTGAGAGAGAATAAGTGTCTGTGTTAGAAGAGCAATGGTGATGAGCATAGACCGGACATCAGGTATATGTAATGGTAAGAAATGGACGGGGGTCAAATACAGACTCACAATTTGTCCGTGATAAACGTCATCACAGGCTATGCATGTTAACACTAATATATTTTATACAATCCTCTCAGTAGATAGCCGCACACTCTCTAATAGTATCTTTAAACCACCGAATTTCTCTTGCAGCCACAGAAGAGAGGGCGAGTGTTTGAGTAGATAAAGCTATCTCTACACTTGAAATATGCAGCAGAGTCCCATCAAACTTAACAACACAGGAACTTCCATTTTAGAGTGTTTTGCCAGGAAAAAGAACTGAAGTATGGGCTCTGACGCACACTAACTTCTGATTCGTTCCCTGAGTCCAGAGGACCACAAGTGATGGAGTTATGAGAGCTCTTCAACACTGCAGGTTTTCTGTTGTTACTGTTTTCTTGCCCCCCACCCCCAAGCTCCCTGAATTGAGAGTAGGTAGTTAATTTGCATTAGAAGGTAGATACCAATGCCTCTCTGAGGGCAGTCAAAAACCTGACACTCTAATGTTCTTATAACTACTTTAGAATATTAGAGAGGGGCCCCTGGCTGGCTCAGTCTGAAGAGCATGTGATGCTTCATATCAGGGTCATGAGTTTGAGTCCCATGTTGGGTGGAAAAATTACTAAAATAATAATAATAATCAACTTTAAAAAAAGATTAGAGAGATAATTAAAAGACCACAATGAGGATGTTAGTTTTATATCTAAAGTACTGAAGTATGTGATTGTTGAGTTTTTAGATTTAAAAAAAAAAATTCTGAGCTATAATGACATATATTAGCTTTGGCTGTACAAACAACATAATGATTCCATATTTGCATATACTGTGAAATGGTCACGACAATAAGTCTAGTTAACCTCGGTCACTACGCAGGGTCAGAACACTTTTTGTCTTGTGATGAGAACTTTTTAATTTTTTTAAAGATTTTATTTTTATTTGACAGAGAGAGATCACAAGTAGACAGAGAGACAGGCAGAGAGAGAGAGAGAGAGAGAGAGGGAAGCAGGCTCCCTGCTGAGCAAAGAGCCCAATGCGGGACTCGATCCCAGGACCCTGAGATCATGACCTGAGCTGAAGGCAGCGGCTTAATCCACTGAGCCACCCAGGCGCCCTTGTGATGAGAACTTTTAAGATCTACTCTCTTAACAGCTTTCAAATATGCAATACAGTATTATTAACTGTAGTCACCATACTGTATATTACTTCCTCATGACTTATTTATTTTATAACTAAGTTTGTATCCCCTTCACCCATTTCCTCCATCTCCCTCTCCCCACCCCAGCATCCAGCAATCTGTTCTCTCTATCTATGAGCTTAGGTTTGAATTTATTTTATATCACAACTTTTTTAACATGATAATAGGAGACATTCATATAGGATACAGAAAATCTGAAAGACCAAAAACAAACAAACAAAAAGTAGGTTTCAAGTGAAAATACAAAAGCTCGATATCCCACCAGTACTGGTATATTTGTTCCCAGACTTTTATTTCCTTGTGTGAAGACATGTGGAATCGTGCCATGGATATAATTTTGTATGCTACTTTCCCCCATATACAGTATTTCTCCAGGTAATGAAATGTCCTTGAAATTTAAAAATTTTAAATGGCTCCACTGTATTTCATTGTCTGGATATACCATAATTAGTGCGATAAACCTCCTTATGTTAGGTATTTAGGTTGTTTGCAATTTTTTTGTTCCTATAAATAAACACCACAGTGACCATTCTTATTTATTTATAAACCATTTTATAAAACTGAAATAATTTCATTGTGGAAATCTGAGCATTAGAGGAAAAAAAGGAATTAAGAAGGGAAGGAACAACTGCTTTAAGTACATTAACCCAAACACTCCAAACAATAAGAAGCACCCCATAAAAAATAAATAGCAGAACAACAAGCTGAAAGAAATGCTGAGGTTTCTCAGCTTTTAGGCAGGTCTCAGTGCAAACCCACTTAAACTGGTAATTGTGAAGCTGATTATTTGTAGGGTCAAGATAGGTTTTGCCATGCAATGTTTACTGATTGGCCACTTACCAATACACTGAACTCGCCTTGTTTGTCATGGTGCTAGAAAGAACTTCAGAAGATAATCTAATCCATTGAGAGGTTTTTAGGGCCGTCTTTTGCAAACTATCCCAGACAGATGGGAATCTACATTGTTTTTAAAGTTCTCTAGATAAGAAGACTCCATAACCTCTCTTGATAACCCCAGGCCAGAGTTTAGGAACTGTATTGTCAAGAAAGTCTTTCTTTCATCTCACTTAAATCCCCCCTGCTTTAGGTTCAACCTACTCCCTTCCTTTGCCCTCTCCTCATTTAGAGGAGGGTGGAGGCGATCCGATCACCCCTCTTTACAGAGTAACTTACTATGTAAATGCTACTGGTAGAGGATTATTATATTCCTTCTTCGTTTTCTCTTCCCTTGACTATATAAACTTGGTGCCTCCAAGCTTTAGAACTGGAGATCCTCAGTGAATAACTCACAAAACGTTTAACCAGCTTCCCGACACTCTTCAAATGTCGCTAAAGTTTACAAGTTTGACATACTTCTAATCAACCGTGAAGATACAAGGCACCACATGTAGATATCAATAAAGGCTATAGAAACAGAGATCCTCTTTCTAGAAGCTCCTGCGTTCACCAGGAAGGGACTTTGGGAGAGTTCACACTTGGTGGTGGGCAAAGACGCTGGGGGATATTCATAATAAAGGAGAGGGTGGGCTGCGTGGAACCATGGGTCTCATCTTTACAGCCTCCCCGACCAAAATGAGATGGTTCAGCTTCTGCACGCCCTTAGGGGATCTGTGGTAGCAACTAAAAGCTAGACCCAGTTATTCCTGCTGACACCTTTGCTAGTACAGCGTCAACCAGTTATTAGCAAGGGAAAGCACATGGCCTTGGGGCCACCTCAAATGCCCCCAAGGTGACAAAACTTCAAAGGATGCAGAATCCAGATGGTTGGTGACTAAATGCCGGCTATCCTGGTTGCCTCTTTCCACTGAGATTCAATCACAGTGTAAAAAAAAGAAAGAAAGAAAGAAATCTGAATTTAGCATTGAGAGGAGACAGATTTGAGTGTCATCTGTATGCTGACAGGTAGCACGATAAGATAAAGTAATAACCTGGAAGTTCAGAGAGCTGTGTTCTGGCATTAGCTCTGTCCCTCAGTCATGATGTGACATTTCTATTCCTTTGGGTCCCTGCGCATAAAATGCAGTGAATTGCAGAATCTTTAAAACCCTCCAGAAAAAGACACTTCACAAATATAAGCCGCTGTAATAAGTACTGATGGAACAAAACATTAGGGTGTCATTGAACGTGAGGAGGGAATCGTTCACCTCTGCCCGCTCCAGCACTGCACAGCAAAATTAAAAGTTGAGTCAATATTTGACTATCAGCCTACGGGGATTATTTAGGAGTCATTTAAAATTCTAACTCCTTCAACCCCCAAAACTGTGGCTACCTTTCCTTTCCATCAGTGTATTCATGCTTATGGAATATACGACTAATTTTAATGCTTCCTAAGTAGGATAGAGTAAGGAAACAAAAAAATAACAATTTAAAAGAATTCCATAGAGTTACAGCCAGATGAAAATAGATGAATGGCTGGATAAACAGACAGACGGACGACAAATAGATAAAAAACAGATGGACAGATAATCTCCTGTTTTGCTTGCTTTGGCCGATTTTGTCACTGACTTCCTTCCAATGAGTATAACCCGTAAGAGCTGACCAAAGTGCTCGTTTTCCTTCTATCCTTTTCCACGGAGACTAGAAAAATCCTCTTTCCAATACGACTGAATTTGCATCCTGTGATTCATGTGTGGCAATACAGCCAAAGTCATTTTTCTTCACCAGAGTTTATTAATTTATTCATCCCAATACTATCTTAACTATATCAGTGTGAATAATAAAAGGGAAATAATAAATGACACAAGCAGCAACACACTGTGCTTCGAACGCCTATCCTTCTATAAAAGATAAAGGACTGTCTTGTCTCTAACACACCTGGGTACAGAGATGAAGTCCCCAAAGAAGATATGTTTAATGAAAGCAAACTATCATTAAGGTAAGTATTTTCCTCCTTAAAACATGATAGTTTTTTGCTTTTCCTGTAGATTGAAAAAAAAAAAATAAAAAGTCTGTTGGGCAGAGATGGCCCTGATGTGATACTGGAGGGCACGGAGAAGGGACTACATTTGCAAACTGGTTTGATGCTCCATGGCAGAAAAGAACGTCACGACCTGTCAGGCCATGGCTGACTTCCAAAGAGAGGTCTTGAGGTACAGAAGACTTCGCGCTACCAATGGAGTGAGCAACCTCCCATGCTTCTTGAAAAATGATTACATAGGAGTCGGAACTATAATTAAACGAATTGTACACCTTCATCGGTGTAGCCATGGCCACTCGACATTCCTACCTAGACAGTAAGTGTCCTCGTTACCAGAGCCCAGGTTCAGTGTTGAGGGAATTCGCGGCCCCTCTTGAGGCATCCATACACTTCATTGAAGCACACTCAAGCTGACAATAAAAACCACAATCTGCCTTGTAATACGATATTCAAGAGTTGCAAACAGAATGAGTCTTTGCCATTTTGAGAGGGCTAATGCCTTTTTTGCACCTTCCTCCGCACAAATAAAAGATGGAGAGGATTGAAGTCTGGGAGATTACCAGCCCGGTCCGAGCCTGTTTGACAGGCTGGAACCTGAGAACCTGACTTCATCAAAATGTAAAACACAAGCTGTTTGTCACCTATAACAAGAAGGACTCAGATGTAATTTCTAGGCTTTAATAATAGGGGACAAAGAAAACAGTACACTGGGGAATGCCAGGTCTCTCATTTACGTCATGACGAACAAAAAAGAGAAGGAAGAGGGGGAGATCCTGAGAACGGATGGTTCTCTAGGAAGTTCATACAGGAAACCTCTAACCTACAGAATCTTGTAGCCTGGTCTGAAGATCCGTTTCTTTAGCTCTGAATACCTAGGAGTCTCTTAACTCCTGAAATGAAGGCAATAGACCAACACAGAACTTTCTTCCTCATTCCATTATTCTTGCACGGTGGATTTACCTGTAGAGTTCTAAGAATTCTGTATTTCAGCTCCATTTTAGAACTGACAGATGCATTTAACTCTCAGAAACAGAGCCTGCTCCATGTTCCCCACGTGGGCTAGGAGATGGAAGGAGAAGGGGCTCCCGAAAAGAGGCACATTTTGCTTCTTACCCTTCCGTACGTGTTTTTTCTCCAAGGGTGAATTCTGATTCCTGTGCAAGTGTGCTTCTCTGCTTGCTTCCTTGCAAAGAGAAAAGTGAGGCTTTACTGTGCTAGGCACTGTACTAAAGGCTCGATAGGTTTTACCTCATTTAACTTGACCCTTCCTATCTTACTCTTTTTACTTTGGCAGATCCTGGTACACAAAAGGACCAGTGTTGGAAAAACCGTGTGATTAGTTGGGCAGCCCTCTCCTTGCCAATGCTCTCACCTGCCTGGGCTTCCTGTCAAGGCAGCCCACTGTGGTGACCCTCGTGGAACCAATTCTTTGTTCTAGAAGTTCTGTCATGCTCTGACTTCTGTTCAATCTTCCCTGGTTCCTAGTCCCTGAGGTCCCAGCTGGGCTAGAGGTAATCTCAGGGCTTAACAAGGCAGGCTGTTAGCTATTGCCGAGGGATCTTTGTGTGTACTTGGGCAGTGAACACAGCCCATGTACAGCACCCCGTGTCCTGCTGGAAGGGACAGGGCCCCGTGGGAATCCGAAGTACCACAGCTTTGGCAAGGGTTAGGGAGACTACTGACTCCCACAGTGTCAGTACCTGGTGGAAGCTGACATCACCCATACACATTTACAAGGAAGGTTCTAGACCTTTCTGAGGTTGTCATGCAGGGCAAGGGAATCCCGGTGTTTCCTGAGAGAAGAGCGCCACCATCAGGAATATGGTGCTGAGGCACATGGAGGGGCAGCAGTCTGAAGAGCGGGCTTGTAATTTCAACACTGTGACGGCAGGCAGGCCATCTACCCCCTCTGCCCTCTGTTCTCCCAATTTCAAAATACAATAATAATCCATTCTGGATTTTCTGTCACATAAACTAGCTAGCGTGAGCTAATGAAGGTGGCTACTTTGACAAGTTAAAAGTATATAAGTGTAAGCTACTGATGTGATTAAAATGACAGACCCTGGTTTTACTTAATAGACTACCTACAAGATTATAAATGTCCAAATACAGATGGCATAGAAAAGTCACAAAAGGGGCCGGGGTATTTTCCTTCATGACCTGGGCCTCTCAAGATGCTTTCTGAGGAACAGAACACACACTCTGTGTCCCCTGTCTACTTCATTATTGTCTGTTTACCTGAATTACAGCAGCATGACTGATTGAGACGAGGCATAATGTTATTGAACTGCAAATTTGTTGCATAACCTATTGAACACGAAGTCAAAGTAAGTTATGATTGAACAATGGAAATAAATAGCTATAAGTACAATGGCAATGTGAAAATCAAAATAAAGCAGCCTATTATTTTGTTCTGACATTAATTGTATAATAATACCTATATTTAATGCTATGACTCAATTTTGTGTGTCAAGCCAGAAAAACAATTGATATAAAATATCTGAATCCATTGTGACTGCTTTTCATTGTCACCAGCTTTTTTCTATCTAAGATTCTTTGTAAATAAATTTTGATGCTGCAAACACGCCCAGGGTCATAGGTTAGGCAATGGTTATCTATAGCAAATGGGTTTGAATGCATTCAGAAAAGGTCTAGCTGCTTGAACACACATACACGAAATTGTTACTCTAAAGATCATAATTTTTTGTCCTTCCAACTCTGAGACACTAAAGTGTGACCAGACTGGGCACTGATTTAAGACAGATGACGCCTGGCTTGAGGTCTGGGGAGGGCACAGAGGTATATAGGGCTGGGGAGATGAGTAGGGCAGAGGCAATTTAAGGACACTCAAAAGAATGTGTTTGGGAGATTTGTGGGTAAGAGAAGACTTTAAAGGGGAGAGTGGAAAGCAGCCACATAAAACAAAACTCAATTCTGTGTGGCCATGATGTATGACATGGAGAGAAGCAAAATTGGGCGATGGGTAATCTCCTTTACTTGGAAAAGGGATTGTTTGTTTTTCTAGCTAAACTGGCAAAATCTACCCATACTGCAAGAGATTCGTTATCTGAAGATGTTACTTTTATGAAATCTAGGGTCTCAAATCCAATCAAGGTGTATATGGCTGGAATGTGGGAAGCCGGTCCAGGCTTTATCAATGGTGTTGATAAACCTGAAGAGAGAACAAGCGAGAACTCATGGGATCTGCTGAAATCTGTGCAAGGGTCGGGCAGGGACGAAAGTGGACCAAGAAGACCATGTCGCTTTGTCCTTGGCCCAGGCCAGAGAAAGAAGTGGTCGGGGAACCTCTGCAGCTTTTGTCCTACTTGGCAGCTAAGTATATCTCGACTACACATACTGCATTTTATAGTATGCGTATGTCTCTGCCTGTATAGTGTGATGACACTGGATCTTCCGTCTACCACCTTCTCTGGTTCCATGAGCTCCTGACTCTGAAATGCTTTGCAAATCTATTCTCCTGCAGGGAAGAATGTGCAGGTAATCAAGAAAACCAAGTACCCAGGTCTGCTTGACAGTAATCTATTTTGCTGTAAATTAATAAAGTGCATTGGCAATCTGCTTTATGCATTAATTTCCTCCAAGATTTTTTTCCTCCCCTAAAGAGTTGTGCAAGTTATGTCCAACTAAGGAAGCATGGACAAAATTGACTTCCTAAGTCTCCAAAACAGAGAAGGTGATCCTGGGCAGGGGTGGCAAAAAAAATAAAATAAAATAAAATTAAAATAAAAAATAAAAAAAAATAAATAAAATAATAAAAAGGAGAAGGAGGAAGGAATGAGGAAGGCATATAAGACATATTAGAAAGTAGAAAGGCATAGTTTTATGTATATTGGCACAAGGAAAAAAAGATACCAATGAAATTGAGTAGGGAATAGTAGAACTGTAATGGACCTATGTGTATAGAAGAATATATACAACAAAATTATATAGTGATAAATGACAGTGAAAACTGAGTATTTTCAGTATGCCTGGAACATCTCAGCTCTTCCTCATTGAGACATGGAGCCTGTTAAATAATTGCTTATGTCACAAGGCAGGTGTGTCTGAGCTGGGACTCAGACCCAGGTAGTCAGGCCCTAGAGCCCATGCTCTTGACCCCTGCGTGGCATGCTCTCCCAGGCCACACAGTCCCCAGGGAAATGAACAATGTTCTTTAGTGGCTGGTGTTAGGAAAATGTCTTTATTGTGTTAAGAAAAGAAAAATCAAGCTGGATTACTACATCCCTAGGTTACATTCTAAACCAAAGTGGAACATAAATGGATTGAATACCTAAGTATTTGAAATTTAAGCACATCAACCAAATCAAAGAAAATGTAGGGAAAATATCTTTGTGACCTAGGCATGGAAAAAGATTTCTTAAGACTCTAAAAGCCCAAACTGAAACCAGCTCTCTTGAAAATGATATGGTGGACTGTCAGACCATTATAAAATTAAAGATTTTTGCTTTATGAGGCATACCATTGGCAAATTCCAAAGACTGTGAATTCATAAGGAAAGGGAAAACCACAAAGAATAAAGAAATTACAGAATGAGATGCCTTAAGAGTTAATAAGCATACAAAAAGATGCCGGAACTCCCTTGTAATGGAAAAAATCCATATTAAAATACAATAAAATACAACTTGATACATATTAGAATGACAAAAATTGGAAAGGTGGATAATACCAAGTAGAGGTGAAGGACCTGGAAATCTATATTAATACTGTGATTTGGGGATTGCAACCTGGCAGTACTTAGTTAAGCAAGGATACATTCATTCTACAACTCATGCTTCTGGGCCAGAGAAATTTCCTCAGGCCCATTAGGGGGTAGGCATGAGGAAGTTTCCCATTACCTTTGTGTAGGAAAGGGGGTTACCTTGATGTCCATCATTAGGGAATACAGAAGTGAAACATACATACTATAAAATATAATTAAAGCAAATTAGATGCATATAAAATTATTTGGAATAGACATGAAAAACAATGCTGAGTGAAAAGAAGGAAACAATGAGATTTAGAACAAAATACCATTTCTGTAAATTAAAAATGGCTATACAAAACAAGTCTGTTCATGGGTTTAGACGAAGCACTTTACAGTGAGTACACATGGAGGAGATGGGGATGGGGGATGGACTGGAGATAGAAGGAGGGGAGAGAAACTCAAAGAAGTAGAGCAGACAAGTGATAGAGTTGTGAACTGAGGGATTCTGTTCTCTTACCTCTTTGCACTCAGTCCAAAAAGAAGAAGAAACAAAACGAAACTCTTATGGCAGGATTCTAACGGAAATACATCACAGACAACCTTGCCAGCTAGAGGACTTGCAGAATATTTCACGATCTAGCAGTTTTAGAGAAATCCAAGTGATTTTCAAAAGTTGTACTCTCTTAAAAGCAGAGCAACAGATGAATTATTAATTTGTTGACAATTTTATCTTTCAGAGACTGGAAAGTTAATGAGAGGAGTTATTGCACTGGACCAATGAAGCAAAGGTAAAGTGATGGAGAGCTTGAAAGGAAGTGCTACTTGGCGTTCCTAAGAGTCAGAAAAAGGACTGCAGGATAAAGTCCTTTCTAATCTTTCAAGCACACTAATCACCATATTCCCAGGAACCACCATGGGAGAGCTTTGGATTCCATGCACCTATGGAGGACCCAGACATTTTCCCAATTTCCAGGCAAGCTGGGCCACAGACTATACTCAAAATCTGGAGACCCAAATTTCTGGAAGGTTAGAGAAAAGAATGATACGGTCCCATGACCAGAGTCTAAGAAAAAAAAAGATGGCTTAAGGGAGAAGTGAGGCGTTCCACAATAAAATGTTGACAGTAAAACTGAAAATTTAATATAAAATGCAATGCAGGGAGTGGGAATACAAAGAATGGCCTGTGGCTGATGAAACAGGAATGATACAAAAGGAGGAGGAGTAAGGCACATAATCAAAAACCAATACAAAGAGGATTGGTTTAAGAATCGTGTCAGGAGGGGTTAAATCTGAGAATGAGCTCAAGCTTGAGAAAAATGCAGAGGACAATAAAAGGAATTGTTAACGTATGTTTAGAGTAAATGCAAGGAATGATTCACATCCCCCTTGGGGCAGATATTATAGTATTAGCAGATGATAGTAACAGAGAACAGAAACTGTTAGCATTCTGTTTGCTCCCACCTTTCCTATCAGTGAGAATCATCTTCAAACCAAGCCACAAAACAACAGATTAAGGAGGAACTGAAGCCTGAGAGAGGTGATAAAACGAAAAGGGACCATCTAGCTGCTTTATATAGGCTCATATCTCCAGGCCCAAATGGACCTTATCCAAGCTCACTGAAAGAACTGGAAGATAGCACCGCAGAATTTTTGTGGTGGTCTTGGAGCCAGCCCGGAAGACATGGAGGAAGGCAGAGGAGTGAGCCTCCACACACAGCCTGGTTTGTAAGAGTGGTGCCCAGTGGGGGGGTGGGGAGGATGGAAGTCTTAAAAATAGCAGGAGAGTGAATTTCAAGTTGCTGGATAAATCGTTAAATAGATGGCTTACCGAAACTCCAGAGCAAAAGAACAGAACGGCGTAATTGCCAGGGACCTGAAAGACTCATTAATAACAGCCTGTGCTAACCTCACCTCCTTTCCGCCTCTGAAGGATTCACCATGGGCGGTGAGGGATGCTGGAAGCTCTTTCAAACGTTCATTAGGTGATTCTGCGGTTCAGCCAGGTGTGAGAACATTGCTAAATGGGCATGAAGACCCCTTCAAAGCCAGAGATCCACTTACAGGATGATTTTCCTTTCAATGACATCACTGCATCTACGACTCCTTGTTTTACTTCCATTTCTTCTGCTTTAACTTTCCTTAGAACTTTCTAACATCTTCGACAAAAGAGGAACATGACACTGTGGAGTCTTGACTCTTCATTCTAACAACTACTGGAGACGCCATCTCCTTCTCTGTTTGCCTTTAGAGCCGTCTGCCTAATTACAACCTGTAATTTATTCTTACAGAAAACTCTGAAATGTTTTTGCATTTCCACAGCTATAGCTTTTCTTCAGAACTTCTGCACCTTTCACGTCACATACTCAACATTTTCCACCCTCCACTGGTATTTTCCTTCCCTTTTCTCTGCCATTAGGGGCCCAGCTAAAGCAGCCCCCTGGTTTCCCTCAGTCAAGCCCCCTGGTTTCTTCCACCTTTTACTAAACACGCGTCTGTGCCCGAGTCAGCCCCTTTTCTTCCCTAATTCCTATCCTTTGAGTTCTTAATGCCCGTGACCCAGAAGTCATTCTACTTTTCTGGTGGCCCCGAATTCCACTCAGGAAGTTTTTAAGGAGCATATTCTGTTCTCAATACCCAATCCAGAGTGTGTGAGACACATTTCGTCTTTAAATGCTTCAGTACCACCCAAGTCCAAACACACATATGAAACTCCCAGGAAACTATCAAGACTAATTATGATTAAGTAGTAAAATATGTGCATCCTGTCTCCTCCTCTACACCATGACTAACATTTAGCAGGTACTCAATACTTTTGTTTTATCAATGAATAAGTAAATAGATGAATATGTGTTCGTTCAAGTTCAGTATTACGGGAGGCAGGAAAAGAAAAGTCACAGTGGAGCAGAAGTGCAAAGCAGCCATATGATTATTGCTCAAATAAAGGTAATACTTTTAGTTATGGGAAGAGAAACTTTCCCCCCAGAAGTATCTTGTGTTTATTGTTAATGGACTGATATTCTCTTATGTGTGCACTAAGCAGAGCTTCCCAATAAAGATTAACATCCACATCAATTTTAGAAATAATCCCAATAAACACTTCCCCTAGTATCATCCTAATATCTTTTCTAAGGTGGATAAAATACGAAGATGCAGTTTTAATTTTCTTGCTTGAATTTTTATTTTGTTTTTTTAATAAAAAAAAAATTTCCAAATTGTCTCAAGATAGAACTGAGCAGTAATAAAAAGCTGTTTTCATTGTATTATCTATTTTTTTAGTGATATGAAGTTTGATAAAAGATTCCACTATCAAGGGACAGCAGGAGGAAGGGGAAGAGAAGGAATTGCCAGGCTTCGGGCAAGAAGGGGGCAGCTGTGCTGGCTCAAGGGCTCTTGATGATTTCATACTGGCTCTTTGAAATTTCTGGATAAGCACGCAAGTGATTTACAAGAAAACCAGCAGCTTCACTAACATCAAGTTCTCAGGATTGTTCAGTCCCCATCATTTTCTCAATATGAAAAGAGCAATCACTTACTCTACATAGTTGAAGTGATGCACAAAGATTCAGGATAAAGGATTTAATTGATCATTTCAAAAATCCTAATTCTTGACACATGATCATTTGCTGATCATTATTCAATTCCTAAAGACCGAACACAATCACTTGAGACCATTTTTGCTTAGTTTTCATTTCTGTTACTATCTTTGCAATCTGCTCTAATTTTTGTTTTATAGAAAGCATGCATCATGGTTCAAAGATTCCTCTACCGTAAAGAATGAATCACCTGCAAAAGATGGAAAAAATCCTACATAATTAGAAAAAAAAAATTGGCAAAGCCCTAGTCTCTTAACTCAAATGAGCTACATCATTTGGGGGCCCAGTGTAAAATGAAAACTTGCAGCCTGCTATTCAAAGGTTATGAAGATTTTCAAGAGATCAACAGCAGAACATCAATCTAAGTGTGGGGACTTTTTTTTTTTTTTTTTAAGATTTTATTTATGAGAGAGAGAGATCAGGTGCAGGATGGAGAGGCAGAGGGAAAGCAGATTCCCCGCTGAGCAGGAAGACCTATTCGGGACTCGATCCCAGGGCTCTGGGATCATGACCCGAGCCAAAAGCAGACACGTAAGCAACTGAGCCATCCAGGTGCCCTAAGTGCGGAGACATTCTGTGTGTGCAGCGATGCCCAGCCCACACGTCCATGAAGCAGGCCTGCTCTGAAGGTATAACAGAAGGGAAGCTCTTGGCCAATGCGAAGGATGAGACACACCAAGCTGAGAAGTATCTTCTCAAGAATGTTAAACAAGAACATATTCTATTTTCTATCAAAGATGCCTCCTTTCTTTGGATGCTAATCACACAAATCTATCATTTCTTCGTGATGTTCTCGGTGATTATTCTCTGGATTTTTTCATTTTTCCACTTTGAAATTTCTTTCTTTATTTCCCTCTACTCTATCCCAGGAGACCAACCTCCTCTAACGCTCTGTAGCCCTCCTTCCTTCCCATTCCAAATTCACAGCTGATCCAATCCTGCATGAGCTTCATTTCTAGAATATTCTGGAAAGGGCCCTGCCCAGTTCTAATATTTTTTTGTTGGGGGTGGGGGAGAATGGTAAAATATTTGTAATCTCTGTAATAATGCCTCATTGGAAATATCAGTTAATTCTCATAGCACCAGAAGATAACTGCCTGAAAGAAAGAGCCCTTATCAGACAATAAGGATTTGAGTCCTACCCTTTGGGCAATCTCCGCTTCCTCATCTGTTAGACAGGAAGACTATCTTCCTGTGTGATCTCATTGAGATCACACAAGAAGCAAGTGCGAGAGTGTTTATTAAAATGCTTTGTAGTCTCTAAAGTGCTTTATATACATAAGATATTATTTTGGTGATTTTCATTATGATTTGTTTCCGTAATGCCAGCAAACTCTAGGCAGCTACCAATTTGGAGCAAAAAGAACATTGAGCTATATAAATCAGTGCATCTGGCTTTAATTCCAGCTGCTAATGATGTGCTGAGGGATGGTGGGCAAATAAGTCCCTCTCTCCAGGCCCCAGTCTGCTCATCCATGAAACAAGAGGTTTCAATCCCATCGCCCAAAGTCTTAACAATTCTAACAAAATTGTATTCAACTTACTTCTCTGATAAAACATTTATTGGGTTCCTTCTACATATCAAGTAATAACCTAGAGTCCTTAGGATACAAAGACAGGCCATTTCCTGAAGCATGTTCCAGAAAGTGTGCTTTACCTTATGGACCAAAGGTGAGTAAGATTCTGGTCTACAGCTGGAGGAGCTCAGCAGGGGGTTAGTCAAGTAGGTAGAAAATTACAATATTCCATGATGAATGTGTTCTATAGAGGCTTGCTAATGGGCTGTAAGGGCAGAAAAGAAATGCACCTTGCCTAGTTCAAGGCTGGGGCTGGAGATGTGTTCAAGGCCAGCTCTCTCGATAATCTTAACAAGTGTTGCTCTTGTCTATGAGCACATTGGTACTCCTTTTGCATGTGTCCCTTGTGGTACTCTTAATTTCTTCAACTTGGAGTTTGTGGAATGCATTACTCCCAAGTGGTGACACAGACAGGACATATTAATGGTTTAAAGGAATCTGTAGGATCTGACGATGCTAGTCTAGACAAATCTTCATCCGGCGGTCTAACACAAAATCTACAGCTTTGAAGGTAAGGGGATTCTGTTGATTCTTGCCTCAATACATTTTTGGGAGACTTTGAAGAAACAGAAAGATGAAAAATTGATTTTTTTTTTCTCTGTATAATGTAGTCACTAGGGGAGGTTACTCTTTCTACTAGAAGAGGCTATTTGTGAATTATATGATAAAAATGCGGACTGGTTTTCACAAGAGCAATGAAACTAGATGAATTGACTGTCACAAGTGACAAGTGTGGGGGGGTCAGGGCTGCAAAGTTCTGAATGCACTTTAGGTGACAGAGAATAAGGAGGTGAGTGAACCCTGAGGTCATGGAAGTCTGGTACTGCTTGTATGTCTCAAACATCTCGAAGAACCTGAGGGGTCATTTGGGGCCAAGACAGAGACTAAATGCTGCCTGTGTATATGACTCCGCCCTAAATGGTTACCCTTGTATCCTTTTTTTGTGTGTGCGTGAAATATTTCACTGAAGGTGATACAGAGTTAAATCAGAGCAAATATTCTGTTTTCCTATAGGTATTAACCAACCTAATAAAATCCTACATAAGCAAATAAAAATTACTTCATTCTGTGAGTGGCATAGATCTGAGTTAAAATTGTGAAGTTAATTATCTTAAAAATTGAGTCCTTCAGGGTCACCAACTACCATATGAAATCCATTTACAAGACTCCCTATAATCCAGGACATGAGAAACCACAAAAATCTGAAATAAATATCCAGCCGGCAAAGATAATCCATGACTGTACATTGCAAAGAAAAGCTCTACTATGTTTCTTTTCCCCTCCTTCACACACGGTTTAAATATTCACTCCTCCATGTTCACTTGAAGTAGGATTCTGTTATCATTATGAGGGAAACCTATAATATGCCGACCCTACAAAGAGTACTAAGCTCAATTACAAATACCATCTTTATATAGACATAAAATCCAAAGGCTTTTATGGGTATCTGTGTAATGAGAGCAAACGGGGGAATCTGGCAGCTGTAAGACTATTCATCTAAAAATTTCCCACATCTATTTTAGTCTTATAAAAGAGCTTACTACTTCATAAAGAATCATCTTCTTTTAGACAGTTGGCTTTGGTTGTGTTTCCTCAGCAATATGCATACACCTGGGAGACAGGAAGTTTGACAGAAAAACATGGGGACGCTACGTACACAAAGAGATCCGATGGCTGACATGATACGCCTCTTTAAAAGAAGTCTCTGATCTCTGGAAATCAATGTTTTCTCTCATTTCTGCCCTGTATTTCACTCCTTTTAATATTCTTGAGGTAGACTAGCAACCAAACTTAGAGATACATTTAGCAATTTTAGAATTCAAACCATATAAAGAATGGAAATAACTGCTTCCAATTTCCAAGGCAATCGCTCCTATCTTAAAGCTCCTGGTAGGCAACAGAACCGCAGAAATCTCTGCCCGTGGAAGCTTTTTACTGAGTCAGCTAGATCCTTATTTTCTTTTAATGTAATTTAATTTTTAAATTTAAATTCAATTAATTAACATATAGCATATTATTAGTTTTAGAGGTAGAGGAGGTGATTCAGCAGTCTTATGTAACACCCAGCGCTCATTAAATCACCCGCCCTCCTCCTCCTTCTTCTTCTTCTTTTTTTTTTTTTTTTAAGATTTTATTTATTTATTTGACAGAGAGAGATCACAAGTAGGCAGAGAGGCAGGCAGAGAGAGAGAAGGGGGAAGCAGGCTCCCTGCTGAGCAGAGAGCCCGATGCGGGGCTCGATCCCAGGACCCTGGGATCATGACCTGAGCTGAAGGTAGAGGCTTTAACCCACTGAGCCACCCAGGTGCCCTCACCTGCCCTTCTTAATGTCCAGCACCAGGTTACCCTATCTCCCCATCCCTCGTCCCCTCCAGCAACCTTCCGTTTGTTTCCTATGATTAAGGGTCTCTTACGGTTTCTCTCCTTCTCTGATTATGTCTTATTTTATTTTTCCCTCCCTTCCCCTATGAGCCTCTGTTTGTTTCTTTAAATTCCACATATGAGTGAGATCATATGATAATTGTCTTTCTCTGACTTATTCCACTTAGCATAATACCCTCTCATTCCATCCACATGGTTGCAAATGGCAAGATTTCATTTTTTTGATGGCTAAGTAGTATTTAGCCATATATATACCACATCTTCTTTATCCCTTCATCGGTCGATGGACATGTGGGCTCTTTCCGTAGTTGGGCTACTGTGGACATCACTGCTATAAGCATTGTGGTGCAGTAGATACTCATTTCTTAAAACCCAAGTTTCTGTTGTTGCTTCCTCCCTCCTCTCTCACTCTTGTCCAGTACACTACCCCTCACCCAGCTCGGGGCACAGTTGGTAAACACTGTCCCCCACCCAGTACCTAGCCTGAGGACATCCTTCCAGTTTTCTGAAAACCCACCACTCCTAGGCCAAAGAAGATGATCTTGTCTAAACGCTCAAGATTAATAGGCAAGGTGAAAAATTTGACTATGGCACTAGGATTAAGAGGTTAATCATTGGTACAATTCCTCCAAGGAAATATCTCATCAAAAACACTGGTTTCAAAAATATATTTTATTTCACATCAAAAATGGGGAGCAGGGGCACCTGGGTGGCTCAGTGGGTTAAAGCTTCGGCCTTCGGCTCAGGTCATGATCCCAGGGTCCTGGGATCGAGCCCCGCATCGGGCTTTCTGCTCAGCAGAGATCCTGCTTCCTTCTCTCGCTGCCTGCCTCTCTGCCTGCTTGTGATCTCTGTCAAATAAATAAAATCTTTAAAAAAAAAAAAAAAGATCACATACTCATTTAAAAAAAAAATGGGGAGCAGGGGGAAAGGAACAAAGTGAGAAAACAGAGTAACGGCTTAATAACCTTTGTCCCAACACCAATAGCCCTGTTTCCAGTTCAACTCTATACTTTATTCCAAAAAATAATATTCCTCGTTGAAAAATAACAAATAGAAGAATTTCACTTATTTTGAAGAAAAAACCAGGAAGATGAACCAAAAATGTAGATAAAAAACCTGGTCTGAGCATTAACTCGATATACAATCAGTAAAGTTTAATAAGAGTACTATGACCAACGTTGTATAAAGTAAATATTTTCTAACAAACTATGACAGTCATCAACTATAAGAGCAACAAAAAAAAGGCCAAAAATATACTTTCGTCATTGCTAGAGACAAATCATTACAAAAATTAAGCAAGAATGGATAGTGCACAGGCTTTAACATAAGTGAAGAGGTTTTGATTCTTAGAAATACTA
The DNA here is from genome assembly GCF_030435805.1 of Mustela lutreola. NCBI lineage: Eukaryota > Metazoa > Chordata > Mammalia > Carnivora > Mustelidae > Mustela > Mustela lutreola. Next base: position 194,526,107 of record NC_081292.1, read on the forward strand.
AAAATATTGTAGAAAAATATAAAGGAGTATTTTGGGGGAACAATCCAGATATACCTTTTTCTTACAGTGGATTAGGGTTACGGAAGAGTAAAGTAAAAAAATGATTTAGAGAAGAGAAAAGGCCACTTGTGACTTTGCCTTAGGCTATTAAGTACCATATAAAACATGATTAAAAGTAAAAAAAAAATACAATAAAAAAAGAAACAAAGAGAAAATCGTATTTTGGGAAGTGCTCATAAAAGTGATGGTGGAGGGGAACCTGGACAAAAATAGCAGCACTTTGTAGGGAGGGGAGAGTCATATTTTGAACAAGATTATACTGTCTCATAAAGCCAATGTTATTTCAGTGCAATCAAGTGTATCACTAATGTGCAAAATCTAACTTTATGAGATGCAGGAAAGCAGAGGAGAAAGTTGTCTTTGAATGATTACTCTGAAAGTCTAATCAAAGACATTCTCTTGTGTTATCAAACACAGATGTGCAAACCAAGAGGCTAGAGATGGTTTCTCACTGAAAAAGATTGGCAGTAAGATTGAGTACGTTGAACTGAATTCATCTCCTCATCATACGAAATCCTACATGTACCTGGGAGGCTCTTCAAAGTCGACACGCACAGAATAATGTTCAACACATGTTTGCCTGTGATGTGCTTTTAACCTAAACCCAAATCTTCGTAAGCCAATCCAGAAACTCAGGGCTTTCTGCTAAACAGCGGCATACAGACTACTGACCTAACTCAAGAAACATTCAGATGTTGGCACAGAGCTGAAAGGGAGCCAACAGAACCATTGCAAATCATGGCTGCTTGGTGTCTGCTTGGGTACATTTTGGTGCATGTTTACTGCATGTTTACACTCTGGGTAAAGGAACTCTAACATGTCTGTGCTCCATCAGATGATGTAATCAAGAAAATATTGTGGAGCATAATAACACATTTAGCTTTCTCCTTTTCCTCAAAAAAAAAAAAAATAGATCTCTCTCCTCTTTAGCTAAAATATTTCTCTCATAACATTTTATTTTATGATTGGGAAGATGTCAGGTAGCTGAGTGCTACCTACTCACTAATTAAACCTCATTTCATTTCGAAGTTTAATTATATCTTCAATTCTTATCGCTGTAAAATGCTAATGGATGAAAATCTTAAATACAACTGAATAATTAATACAGGCATATTTCTTTTTAAAAATTGTTTAATTTAGTTTTTTTTTTTTTTTAAATCCTGTGTTGTAGTAATGGTTGGGTCATGCAGGGAAAGTAGATTTCACTACCTGCTTTGAAAAAATAATAATACAATGAAAAACGTGAACTTGGCTGCTATTTACTATCTGACTGGGTAGACCCTCTCACCAGCTGGCAGAAGCTAGACTGGCTGGCTAGGTAAGGTGCAAGGGAGATTACATACGAAATGACTGTTCTGGTGTTTCCTTGTCACCTTCCCTGGGTTCTACCTTGAAGATTGAGTGGTAGCACCTAAAGTACATTTCAGATTCCCCGGACCAAGCAACAGCCAGTGGAAAAGTGTAAAAGAGCAAAGCTAAAGAGATGACCAACTCTTTCCTTTCCTGCAGCTTCTTTCTGAATATTCTTCTTCTCTCTTTCTGCCCCAACGCGAAGGAAGGCATCATTATTAACAAAGGGAAGAATATAAGGATGTTCAGGAAAGGCCAGTTGTTTAGGAAATAGCTATCATTTGGCAAATGGCATAATAAACACATTATGATCTTTGATGTGGCGGGTAATGAACCAGTATATGCACAGTATCAAAGCTAAGATGATTCTCTCTCTCTGTTATGTATTTTTTCTTATTTTACCTGAACTGCCCTTTTTAATTTGTTTGTGCTTTCTGGAATTCAAAATGTCACATTGTAACATCACCCAAGAACTATTATTATTCTTTGCTGTTCACTATTTTGTGTCTGTCCTACTCTGAAATAAAAATCTTGCTTCTGAGCTAAATGACAACGTTCAAAGGCAAGATTCAGTTACACGAGAACTAATGGGCACTAGCGTCTCTCAAAACCAGGGTTGATTCTGAAAGATTAAAACTCCCAACCTACTCTCTCTGTGATTTTCAGGGTTGGGATCTAACCATTTTTAAAAAGCAATGCCATTTTGTGTCTGAAAGGAAAACCAATATTTGAGACAACCACGGTCCATGTCTCATTCCTTGGTCATCTACCAGTCATGTCCTTTTCATCTTCAGGCAGGGTCAGAGCTCGGAGAGTCTGTCTCCCAACCAGCTCTGTACTGTTGCTTGCCCATCCTGGCCTTGCACACTTTAGTCTTACTCCTTCACGCAACACTTGGGAACTATTGCATATTTTAGTAACTTCATGTCTCTTGTGACTATATCGCTTTGGTACAGAAGAGTGGAATTTTCGTGTGTTGGTGAAACATCGAAACTAAGAGGCAAGAATGGCAAACCATCCCTAGTTAGTTGTTCAAGAATGGGGGGGGGGTGTGATACTCTATGCACAGCAGTGGAGATACACTGCTCATGTCTCTTTTCAAGAAATCACCTGTCATTCAGCTGCACAGAGCACGGATGTAGCTGGCAGCCTCTAGAGATTTGTGTTTTTAAGCTCTTTCTCAGGTTCTGACCTAAGGATGCATCTGCGGTAGCCACCCATCAGTGACTGAACACAGTAGGTTTCCAGAAACTGTTTCTGCCCCATCTGAATGTCCTCCAACAGGGAGCTTATATTGGGTTGGGCAAGACTTTGTCAGACTTGGGCCATGGTAGAGGCTCTCCCCACCCAATCCTGCCCAGTCTCTTCCCATTTTTATCTTTCCCAGGTATTCACAGTGACCCCCTTAATTAACCTTTTGCACTCCTACTTTGTATTAGCTACTGCTCCTGGAAGGATCCAATGGTAACCTCTGATTATCTTCACCTATCCCAGGAAAGCTTCCTTAGCTTAGTTTAAACTAAGTCCTCAAATTCTACCTAAATCACCGGGCAATAGGCTTAGTAACAAATGTTATTTTATATAAGGAGATAGAGAAAAGTAACTCAAATGTTAATAATATTTGCCAGGGCATCAAATGAAATGGAAAACTTGCAGTTCGTTTCTCAGATTATCCTGAGTCTGACAAGAATGTCTGTCATTAATCCCACTACTTTCATGCTGTTTGTACAAAGGGCTGCATGTAAAATATACTTAGGGTTCTTCTTTACCCACTTTCCCTCTTCGATTATTGCTTTTTAATTCAAGATAATTTGGGGTGTGTATTCCCAGGAATAGTGAATACAATAAATTTTTACATCTCAGATGTTTTTATATAGGTTGGCCTTAACCATGTTTACTTAATAATAAATTACAGATTATAATTAATTCAGGCTACTTAGGTACTCTAAGTAATTGGTTAATTCACTCAGAAGTTTAAAAAATTTTTTTAAAACCACAATTTTCAATGGTTCACTGGTAATCTTGAGTTGGACACTTTGTAATATTCTACAGAGATTAGCTATAGAATCTATGTATAATTTCATGTTTTGGTCAATATTAATTCATGATTTCACATTCATAATTGCATATTTCACAGTGCATGTAATTTCAGATGTGAGTGACAAAATGGCGTCCCTACAAAGTGTGATCATTACAGCAATTCAAAGAGAGGTAACCAGCACCTTGGGCAGCAGTAGGAAAAATCAAAACGTATCTCAACCGATTCAGAAAAGTGTTTTTGAATAAAGAATATGATATTTAATGGAAATAAGTGGAGGGCGAGGCACTTCGGGAGGAAAACCCAAGTGCGTAAATACAAGATGGAAATGTATTCCCTGCGTTCGGCATAGTAGAAAAATACACAGGATTCACAGAAGGCCACTCCCTGAAAACTAGCCATCAGGAGAACGGTGCTCTTTAAAAAGAAAGCAGGGCACCAGAATGCATGAAATGAAGGAACTTGGGTGAGAGCTGCGAGTCATTAAGAGTCATTCTTCGTTGATCAGACCCTCACTACGTAGAGAGAAAATTCAAGAGCGTGTGGGTGTGACCAGAGAAGTGAAGACTCAGGTCATTGGATCCAAGAATCTGGAAAAGAAAGAGCTGCAGGGCGACAAAGTTTACAAAATTTCTTACCAAAAGGTGACCCCTTGAAGGATGGGGGTTTGTACTTACAAGGAAGCTAACCAAAGCCCATACCGGATCATTGGGGATTTTAGGCAGAGAACTTCAATGCCTCGAAAGCCAGGCAGATGGCCCAGTGGAGCAAGCCAAAGGGAGACTCAAAGTCCTCTTGGAGTCTGTTTCACAGTCCTACTTTTAATGGAGTCGTGAGCACAAAATTATTTCCCTTTCTTCTTAAATCTGTAACAAGTAAAAAAACCTGAATAATCCCAGCGCAAAATAGCACCTGACAAGGCCTCAGCTGCAGGGGGACAACAGGGCCAAGTAGAGACTGTATCAAGCTGGCGAGCACAAGCGTCAGCTAAGCGGGGCAAGCCGTATTGTCAGATGGAACATGGCTCCAGGGGGCCAGATGGTTTAATTTTCTAGGAGAAGCCAGGCATCTGCATTTATGTTAATTTTTTTAATAGAAGCAACCTAGATTTTAAATTCTGAAAAAGATTTCATCAAAATAGTGCATGCAAATAATTCATAATTTTAAAAGTTAAAATGCACTAAAAGAAGTATTTCCCCTGCTCGCTCTGAGGCCTGCTCCCCCGAGGAAACCACATTGAAATCTTTCAACGAATATGCACAATTCTAGAAAATGAGCCTACAAAGTTATTTCCTGGTTAATAAACTTTAGTCCTCAATTGGTGTCCTTCCGTGATGGGAGATAAAGATTCAAGGGTCTGTATTCTTCACCCTCCTATAGACTCCCAGACTTCTAATAGAATTATGCCACCATTTCGTTTAAATATCATTTAATGCTTATATTCTTATAACCTGATAAACACTGCTTAGTCCTGGAGCCAAAAAGAGTTCTGACCATTATTTCTTCTTTCCTGTATATTTCCCTCCCTGGAAGTAATCATTGTCTCTTTCAAAATTTGGCGTAGTTTTTATATATTGTTACGGATTCTTTCTGGTCCCTGTGATCCTACCACTGCACTGCACGGTTTGTCAGTTCTGCTTTTTTCCTGGGGGCTACTCCTTTTGGGGTACATGTATCACCGTCTCCCTCATGCTGTCTCTCCTGGTTTGGTTGCTGCTGGGCCTGGCTACTTAGCGGTCTGGAAGGTTTCCCTTCCACGCCCTTTGTTTTCCTTTGGATTGGATCCTTGCTTCCTGACCCTGACAGACATCCTCCATTTTCTTGATTTACACACCTTTATCTGGTGGAGCATGTCCTCCAGTAAATTCTGAGAATGGATACATGAGCGAGAAAGTGCCTGATTTCTCATGCCTGATAATGTTTTTAGCCCACCCCTACATTTGATGGATAGTTGCCCAAATAATGTACCCTAAGCTGAAAACTACTTTTACACAATTTTGAACTCATTTCTCCACTGGTTTCTGGTTTCCAGGACCACTACTGAGAAGTGCAAGGTCATTTTTATTCCTGATCTTTCTTAGGAAAACCATTTTTTTTTTCCCATTTTAGACATTTTAGGATTCTTTTCTTTATACTTAGTGTTCTGGAATTGTATGAGGATAGGCCTTCATGGGCATCTTCTCTTTTTGACTCTCTTTCCCCTGTTCTCTTTTTCCAAAATTTCTACTCTACTAGAGGTAGGACATCTCGACTTCATATTCCAGTAACTTTCATTTTACCATTGTCCATGTTTTGTCCTTTTGTTCTTTTTTCTAGAACAGTTCCTCAACTTTATGTCCCAATCCTATTATGAAATCTTCTTAATAACTGACAATTACTCTTCTATAATTGCATCTAGTTTTTGCTCAAAGATAAAACACCTTTTCCTTCTGGTAACATTGTAATTATATGGCGACCTCCTTGGCCTTGGGCATGGTCTCTTTTACTTCTTAATTCATTTACCTGTTCATTTATTTATTTTATTTTTTATTTTAGTGTCTTTCCTGTGGGAAGCCATACTCAACTATCTGCTGATCCATGGTTGTTCTCTCATGCATTAATGTGTCACTAAAAGGTCATCCACACTTTCTGTGGAAATGGGTGGATCTTGACTAGTGAACCTCACTATAGCACCAGGGGGGGTGAGCCAGGGTTGTGTCTGTCCTCTCCCACACTTAGATCTGTAGCTCTTTTCTCTATGACTGTTCAGTTCTTCCACAGAATTCTTTGGAGACAACATTGGATTCCCTGGTTTTAGTCCTACCCTACTTCCATCGTACTCAGTTTCTCTGAACCTAGAGTTCAAGTTTTCCAGGCTCCTGAGGAGGAGGAGGAGGGAGGGGTGACATGTGGTAGCTTGAAATTGGGGGAGGGAGTGTCTACCTTCATAAAGAAAACTTCAACCCAACAATTTGTTTTCAGCTCTATGCTGATATGGGCTCTCGTTTATAGGTAATCACCTTTAAGAGCTATGGTTCTGAAATATATTAAAAATTGTTTGTTTGGAATATGAAAGTAAAGAAGTTGTTAAGTGCTATTGCGGGTGGGTAAGAGGTAGAAGACAAAATTCTCAACTATTCAAATTTTTTTTTTTTTTTTTTTAAAGTAGGTTCCACACCCAGTGTGGAGCCCAACGTGGGCTAGAACTCATGACCCTGAAATTAAGACTAGAGCTGAGGTCAAGAGTTGGATGCTCAACGGACTGAGCAACTGAGAGTACTCCAATTACTCAACTTTTGATTGAAAATGTTTGAGATAAATTTCCTGAATTTAGAATACTTTTTAAAAAATTACTTCCCTCCCCCCGCCTCCTGCAATACACACATCTACACAATTTTACAGGTAGTTCGAGTACTTAAGTGAGTGTAAAATGCCCTAAGATTTTCAAATAAAGACCCAAATGCTGCTGAGGAAGATCCTTATGGCCACACTGCAGAAACGAAACTGGTGGTTTGCCAGGGAGGCCACATTGAGTGAGAACTGGGAATGCACCTTTGTCGGCGGAGATGGTGAGGACTCTACCCAGTATTTCTTAGGAAGACCCACAGAGAAAGCCTGAAGTCAGACCTAACATCAAGGACCGTCTAGCACAGGTGCAGTTAGTGAGTGCTCCGTCCACAGTCACACCAAGGAGCTGTCCCGAGTCACTAGTGTGAGAGTTGTCCACAGCCTGTGCAGAACGAGAAGGCGGCACAGAAATTATTTCATTCTTCCTGTCATTCTCCCTCCGGCGTCATGCCTGTTTCTCTCTCTCCTCCCTTCAGAGTATCCCTGGTGGGTCCTCATTGACTGTGCTCCTGTGTGTCTCATTTATTCCGCATCAACATGCCCCTATTTCTGTTTCTTTTGACAGTTCTGCAGCTTTTGGTCTCTGTGGTCTCCTCTGCGTTGCAATACAAAACAAAAACCAACTCACACATTTCCCACCTCCAACGCTCTGATTTCTCACCATCTCCCATGTTAAAGAATATAGTAGGCCCAGTGGCAACACCATTAAAGGATCAAACATCGTCTATCCGCTGGAGACTTTAATGTCTTCAATGTTCTTTCCCTCACCCCCTACCTCCACTTTTCCGCTGCCACAAAGAAAATAGCCTCCTTGCTGTTGGCGCTACTCTTCCTCATTTAAAAGAGAAGAAAAGAAAGTTCATGGCTTTCAACTTCAATTTCCTTTTTCTTCCATGTACAGAGTATATTAAAACATCCTGTATTATAGGGAGCTGGAGCAGGTGTGAGGAGTGAGGTCAGGCCTGGGGGTGGGGGCTGGGGAGGGAGACCGTTTAAGGAAAGAGGAGATACAGGGGCGGCCAGGAAGGCAGGGGGCAGAGGGACAGATAAGAAAACATACGTTAGGAGGCCGAGACATAAGCATGCTGTTCTCCACAGCTGTGAACCAGGCCAGGGTGGCTGGACTGTGCTTTTATAAGGAATGTGTCAGACGCTTTGTAGTTACTTCTTAATTTTACAGATGGTCAGAGAAAGTGCTTATATTACTCGCCTAGAGTTAGTGCTGAGGGCTGATTAATACAAGATGTCCGACCCAGGACCTATGTGTAAGGCAGAAGAAACAATTGAAGAAATACAAGTGTCCCCGTAGGAGCCAAAGTTAAATGTTTGAAGCAACGAGAGCAAACCATGTCTGAAGGCAAATTGGTTAAAATAAATCATGTCAGAACCATGAAAGTAAAGAATCTAAACAGCTCTCTAACTCCACTCTAAGGCTGGCTTTTCTAAGAGTCACACCATTTTTATCCCCTTCATGCTTGGAGCGCATGTTACTGGCTATCAGCAGAGAGCTGGGGAAGGTGCCAGAGATAAGGCTGAGCATGAAGCTGATTCATTGAGGGCAATTAGGAGATATGTGACAGGAAGGCTTTCCTGTGGGGGGCCTGAGGAAGGGGGAGCTTTATCCACTTGGTCATTTGGCATCACCTTCATTAGCAACTGAGGTAAGACAGAGAACTGAAATGACCTCAGTCATAATGAGGATATTTATTATAAACAGAATGGAGACACGCAAGGTTTAGCGCTGAAGAGAGGCCTGATGGAAATGAATTTGGGGAGTTTCTCTCCTAATGAAAAGCCAGATAAAAGAAAAGAGATGTAGTCATTCTGTGTTGCCAAATTGGTAAAAAGCTTTTGAGGACAAAGTAATAATATAGATATCGCCAGGGTAACAGACAAAAGAGATTCCAGAGAAGATTGTGAAAAGCAATTTTCTGTTAAATGAATCCTGTTTTCCTACTGACTTACATTATAAAATCAAAGATGCGTGGTGATGAGAAAAAAAATGTTGGCACCTGGATGGAATAAGGCTCAAAGAGTATAGTAACTCATGCAAAATGACATATTTTTGGTACTCCTTTTTAGGTCAAAAATAGTTCTAATACTGAATATTAACATATTACTTAAAATATCAGGCTGCAATCAAAACAAATCACAAAATAAAACACCAACGATGAAATCAGAGCACATTCCCAGAACTTCTCTGGTAATACAGATGTGCGTGTTGCCTCGCCGCATGTTGTTCCCATTTAGAGCCTGGCGATCTCCGAAGTTCTAGTAATTTGTCCAAGCTTGTCACCAGCCTTACAGCACCTGAAGAGTTTTAGCTTCATGTCCAAGGTAATTGTAAAATAACGACGTGAGGTCTCTATTTTATCTCAACTTCTAAATGCTTCCTGTTGGTCTGGTTGGTTTTTGAGATACTTCGAAGGTGTTAACTTCTTCAGAGACATGCTGCTCTAGTAAAGGCATCAGATTCATGTTCTGTTCTTCACTCTCTTTCTCTACGAACTATAAGTTCTTGGGGCTATTTAATCTCATGGGAAAATGAACGTTTAGAGAAGGAATATTAACCTGCTTTGTTCACCTAGATGTCCCTCAGATAGATGAGTGCCTGGCCTATCCAAGGCACTCAGTAAGTATTAATTAAATATTCTAATATATACATTTTTCAATTCTCTTTTCTAACTCTTCCTTCTTTAATCATACAAAACAAAACAAAAACAAAATTTTCTGTCGACACTGTGCTAGAGGCTGGGGACTGAATAGTCAGTGACTAACACAGACAGTCCCTTGCCTTGATGGGATAGAGAATCCTTTTTTTAAAAGATATTTTAAAATCACAGGGGCGCCTGGGTGGCTCAGTGGGTTAAAGCCTCTGTCTTCGGCTCAGGTCATGATTGCAGGGTCCTGGGATTGAGCCCCGCATCAGGCTCTCTGCTCAGCAGGGAGCCTGCTTCCCCGTCTCTCTCTCTGCCTGCCTCTCTGCCTACTTGTGATCTCTGTCAAATAAATAAATAAAATCTTTAAAAAAATATGTATCTGAAAATCTCAGCAACAATCTGACAAGTGTCACAAGGGTGAGGCACAAGGTGCTCGGTGAGCATTCAGAAGGGGGAATAATTGGTCCCTGGTTTTCTAGTTTCTACCTGGAAAATTCTAACAATGTTAACTTTTGTCTTACAGGAAAAGGAAGATCTATGTCAAGATACATGTAGTTGTTTCAAAGCTCATGTTTATATTTATTAAGGATATATCTTCCCATTTAATGTCCCTATTAATTGCTTTACTTCTGCCACCTTCTCACTGCTCTTTCAAGGGGGGAGCCCTTCAAAACACTTGAACATCGCTATTATGGTGCCCCTGTCTTCTCTTGCCCAGGTCAGATGTTTCCTGTTTTTTTGTTTTTGTTTTTGCAATCATTCCTTAGATGAAATTGGCTTGAGCTGTTTCATCATGCTCGTTAACGTCCTTGGTATATTTTTCTTTTTTTTTTTTTTTTAAAGATTTTATTTATTTATTTGACAGAGAGAGATCACAAGTAGGCAGAGAGGCAGGCAGAGAGAGAGGAGGAAGCAGGCTTCCGGCTGAGCAGAGAGCCCGATGCGGGACTCGATCCCAGGACCCTGAGATCATGACCTGAGCCGAAGGCAGCGGCTTAACCCACTGAGCCACCCAGGCGCCCCGTCCTTGGTATATTTTTAAAAGAAAGTTTAAAGTACAGTGCCCATAATGGAACATACTGACCAGGGCAGGGAGTCTGGTCGTCCTCCTCCTCTGGATAGCATGTGCTTATCAACATGGTCTCTGCTCACTTAATTTTTCTTGTCAGATATATCATACCACTAACTAAGCCATCCTAAATTTAAGAAACCAACATTTCACCAATCTTAAATTGCATGTAAACCACTTGCAGTACCAGTTACAAAGTCAAATTTGAGCTCAAGAAGCCTAATGTGGGCTCAGAGATCATTTCTAGCAACTTCTCCGGTGATGCTCCCAGCTGGTGGTCCACAGACCGCACTTTCAGCAGCAAAGAGCTACGTTAACTAAGGTCAAAGCAACCTATAGCTGGGTTACACAGATTGCTTTTGGAAACCTATCTGATCTTACTAAAATTCTCCTTTTGATTTTTTAAATTTTTTTTAGAATTCCAGGTTTCATATGTTTGAATCTCAATTCAATATTTCTGCCTATGCTCTATTCCTCCTAGTTCTGTGGCTGATGACTATACTACCATAAAAAAATTTACTTTCCTCAGTGGTAAAATGAATGAATACTTGCTTTAAGGTGCCTCGTAGATCTTGTATATATGTAAATTATCATTGTGTTAAGAAATGCTTCAAGTTTGATTTCAGTACATCAACTTGAAATAAACAGTGCTTAATAAACTTCAAGTTAATTTCATAAAACTTACATATTGGTAGAAGCTCCCAGTGACATATAACAATTTAGGGTAATATATATATTTTACTGGGCAATTAGTTACATTTTTTCCTTCTACCCTCAAATTTCTGGATTCCTTCCAGACTTGTTTTCCAAGGAACACCTGTTCAATTCGTTATGGTATCCCTTCTTATGCAATATGCATTGTCCTCTGGGACATAAAACTCACTAAAATTCGACAAAGATAAGTTACTTAGAAGTTAGATCTCTAGAATTCCATTCCCATTTGAATAGCTTGCTCATGGTCACTTCCTTATTAAAGACAAATTCCACAGCAAAACATTGTATTATTAGATATCTTTCAGAATTCTTATGAATTAACCGGGAGTAATTTTCATTAACTGATTGGTGACATGATGACACTAAGACACAAAGGAGTGAAATGGATTACCTGGATTAGGTTACTTAGTCTGGAGAGTCAAGGCTAGTTAATTACTAGAAGCACAAAGAAGCTACACGATATATTGTCAGGACTAAACGTGATATAAATAAACTTATGTTTTCCCATGGTAATATTTTCCATGTATCTGGAGTTTAACATTTAACTGGAAATGGAAATCATGTAAAAGAATGGGAGCAGATGACAACATGGAAACAACAACAAAATGAACTAAAATATCTAAAACCACAAATTGACAAGAGAGTTTTGATATAAGACCATGGCAATTGGACAACGAGCTTTATATCTCTGGGAAGATGCTGTCAATTTAAAAAAATTCTATAATCTTTATCCACCATATCTAATATGCCACAGACTCCTTTGCAAAGCCTTTTGTTATTTGAAAAAAAAAAAGTAAAACTAATTTGATAATTATATCCAAAATAAAGGAATGAGAATGTGATAAGCCAATGATTCTTCACACAGGCACTCATTATTCTCATTTTTAAAGTTATTAATGCATGTCATAGACACCAACACAAAACATAGCTACAGTTAACCTGAAAGTAATACTAGGGAATTTTTAAGTGACTCCACTACAAAACTTGGGAGAGAGTGAATGAAACATTTCTTATGTAAACAAACTAACAAATCTCTTAGCATTCTCATCAACCTCTTTGATCTCCAATAACCAAAAAGTCAAAGAAGATAGAGCAGATAAACTTTGGAATTTCAACTTTAACAAAACTCTATCTAATAAACGATTTGCAGTCTATGAAAACATTAACTGAAGCCAAAACATTTTTCCAAATGCACATGCTTTCTAAAAGATACAAATATCATATTGGAATTAAAACAATAGCTAAGAAATAACGTTCCCAGTACATCTATGAACATTCACTCAGGAACTTAAAATACATGGCAGCATACAAAAGATGCAAGAATGCAAAAATCTGGTTGTGTTGCTGAAAGGTGCCACTATTCTTCGCACTGTGACTCATGTATCTGGATTTCTTTTAGACTTGGGATCGTCCATTCAAGTTATCCAATTAGGAAACTCCTGCCTAACAAAGACTGGAACAGTCACAAAGAAGTCAATGACATTTTTTTGTGGGGGGGGACTTCATTTTTTTTTTTTTAATTACATGGGTTAGGTTAAATTTATGAAAGGTTAGTTTGCATTAAAAAATTTTTTTAACAGCAGTTTAATAAGAATGCTTCACTAAAGAAAGAGACAATCCTAAATTTAGTTCTTTAAATACTGAGAAAATAGCTAAAGAGCAAGCTGAACTGAGCCCTAATTCTGCATCGAGGCCGAATTTGCTTCTTGGCTTTCATAGTGGTCATTGTCCTCCCCCACCCCCCACCAAGGGATCTGGGGCCCTCACCCGTGTGTTCTTCTCTTCACAGTGCTTACTGTATACTGTACCGATTACCTGTTTACCTTTTCCATCTGAATTCCAATTACTATTTACCTTTTCCATCCGAAAACAAGTTCCTTGAGAGCAAGGACTGAGGATTATTAATGAACATTTCCCAGGAAATAATAGGCATTTAGCCAATGTGTGGTGAATGAATATTTCCCAATTTCACCAGGGTGTGCAAGTTAGCACCCAGACCTATCTCTTGCATAAGAACTAAAAAAAAAAAAGAAAAAAAAGTAATCGTGCAACCAGTTGTTAGCTTAAGTGGAAGTTGAAGGTAGGCAAAGAGAAGAAATGAAGAGAGGGCACAGGAAGAAATTCAAGGCTCGTAGCGCAGACATTGCCTTTAGGGAAACAGGAGCAAAAAAATCTAAGTCCAGTTTAGGAACCAGAAGTGGAGCTGCTCATATTGTGCAGAGTCTTTCTGTAGTTTTCAAGGATAAAGCCCCATGAAATAACTGTACATCGACCTGCAGATTGTGATGGTCATTTTTATGTATTAGGTTAGGCTAAGGGTTGCCCAGATAGTGGGTAAAACATTTCTGGATGTATCTGTGAGGTGTTTCCAGAGGAGATTATTAGCATTTGAATCAGTGGACTGAGGGCTGAGTAAAGACCTGCCCTCACCAATGTGGTAGGCATCATCCAATCCACGGAGGGTCTGCATAGAACAGAAAGGCAGAGGAAGGGATAATTTGCTGTTTTTGCTTGAGCTGGGCTGTCCATATTCTCCGAGTTCTCAGGTCTTTGGACTAGGACCAGGATGTACACCATCTGCTTGCCTGATGCTTAGGCCTTTGGACTGAGATTAAATTATACCACTGGCTCTCTGGTTTACAGACAAGCAGACTGAGGAACTTCTCAGTCTCCATAATTGTGTGAGCCTATTCCTGGAATAAATCTCTTATATCTATCTATACAGATATATCCTAGTGGTTCTGTTTCTTAGGAACATCTAGACTAACCCAGATTTAAAGTAAACTCAGGGGCAAAGGGTATGATGGACACATTCCAGATTTTACATATATCCTGACTCATGTGAAATTGTCTACTAATTCCTTAATGCTGGTTCTTAAAGAAATATTCTTAACCAAAGAGAAAGGGCTCTGAGCTCATTCTTAAAGGCAAGATGGAGTACAGGGGTTCACCTGAGAGTGAAATCTCTGATCACCATCTTTCATAGAACACAAAATATCTAGGGTATGGGAAAAGTGTTATGATACTCAAGTTGAAGCTAGGTACAAATCTGGTACCTTCTAACCTGAGAAGGTACGTGACTCTGACAAGTCGACTCCATGTGCTGGTGGAATAGCCATGTTGAGAATGTGCACCTCCTGCCTTTAGGTGCCAGTGCTCGTCCCACGAGAGCTCGCTGTACCTCGCGGAACACACAGGAACACGGGGCTCAGATGGTACGTAGGACTGAGTCACGTTGTGTGCTGACCACACACACATGGTAAAGAGATCACTAACAGACCTGACAGTTCTGCACCTGGCGTGATCAGTGCCTGGGAACAGACTTACAGAGAGCCTGGTGGTTATCTCTGAAGATAAACAAGAGCAAGTGGACGTGGGAGATATCTGCTGTTTGTTCCTGCAACTTCCCACCATGTCCCAAAGGTGGGGCAGAAATTACTATTTGGAATGTGGCTTATTTAGCGAAAGACCCACTAACTGCTTACGCGCAGATCAGATCAAAACTCCATAGACTGTAAGTACCGTGAGAGTGATACGATTCTCATAGCATTTAGCACCGTTGGTGCTCCGGAATGGAAGGGCGGGAAGAAGGAAAGGACAGAAGGAAGGAAGGAGAGAGGAAGGAAGGACAGAAGGCAGCGCATGAACTACGAGCTTGTTCCTTATCGGAACTTTCAGATAAATCTTGCCTTTAAAAGAATGGCAAAATAAATGCTTCATCTGTAACTTCAAGATACAAGTCATTCCTTTTTGATCACAGAGAAATGTATAAAACCCACATTTGAAGGAGGAATGTGTCAATTATGTTGTATCACCCAGTATGCACATCTGCCTGAGGTAAAAAAGACACATGAGGAAAAAATTACTGGATCTAGTATGTTCTCACTTACGCTCTATCATTCTCTCTGGTGCGATCTGTCGATTAACATTTCACAGGAAGGTGAATTCAGCTAGCGGTAAACAAACTTTCTCATATCAGAAATCCTCCTTTCCATAAAATGTGTAAAACTCTGGGAGTGAAATCAATGGGTTTTTTTGGAGGACCAAGCGGAAAGGTCATAGAGGAAGAAAAACTCTAAGACTTCCAACAGCACAGATGATATTCTAATCAGGAAACCATTTGTTCTTTATCTTGGGTCCTGTATCTACTCTCTGACAACAAACACATACAAATACCCCATGAGGTTCCACTGCTATTTTTGGTTGCAATTAGTGTCAGGGAAATCAATGGCTCTTTCACAATATGCCACTTGTTGTTCCCTTTCCTCTGTTCACTTCCATCAGTCTCAGATTTAATTCATAGTACACCTTGAGGTATGTGACCACATGTTAATTTTATTTGGAGGAGGGGTGATTAAAATGGGCAGGACTAGAATTTATTCTTAGGAAGATAAAATTTACAAAGTAGCTTAAAAAACTCTTCTCTGTGAAGTTAGCAGCTGGATTCACAATTAAAAAAATATGAGTGTACACACATACACACACACACACACACACACACACAGTTATGGGCTGAAGAGACGTCAACACCCCTTAGAGGTTACAGGTTAGTTCACTGGTTAAAGAAGAATGTGCTGAGTTGAAACTGATCTTTACATAGGTAAATACATATTTCCACAAGAGACCACTCAATCATCCTCCAATCCTGGTTGCTAAGGGGGTAGGGGGAAGAGGTCTACATTTTCCAGAAGAAAAGGAATTCTTAATAAAGACCATCTGTAGCTTGGCCCTCGACGCTATCAATTAGGAATACTTAAAAGGCATTCCGTTGCAAATAAATTTCTGCAACTTACAGAAAAGGGGTACAATTTCATTAATAAATAAACCTTTGATGAACTCCCAAAATAACAAAGAAGAAAAGTGGCCCGCTAGCATCTTATTGGGAATCACAGAAAGATCTACCAGCCCCGTTTGTTAATGCATGGCGTGCAGTGACAGGGGACGGAGAGAAGTATTTGCATTTATCCTCATCATATACTTTCAAAGTAGATGGAAGACTAGAGCTGTCAGACATTTTCACCGAAGAATTCTTTCCTTCAAAGAACTTCATAGGCCAGAAATCTGATTTG
The DNA here is from genome assembly GCF_030435805.1 of Mustela lutreola. Taxonomy (NCBI): domain Eukaryota; kingdom Metazoa; phylum Chordata; class Mammalia; order Carnivora; family Mustelidae; genus Mustela; species Mustela lutreola. Next base: position 194,542,394 of record NC_081292.1, read on the forward strand.
ATAAGTAAACAAATAAGGAGGGTTTTGTTGTTTTTTTTTAATGCAATTGACAGTGGCTCTCCTTCTTGGTCTTTGGCTGCCACAGGAAAAAAGTCCAGGGTCATCATGAAGCTAGTTTGAAAAGCTTACGGTCTAGAATAGTGCTGACCAATAGAGTTATAAGGTGAGTTACACGTGTATTTTTAATTTTTTTTTTTTTACCAACTGCATTAAAAAAGTAAAAGAAACAGGTGAATAATTTTAACTTTATATTTTACTTAATCCAGGATATCTAAATATACTATACCTTAACCATATAATCAATATAAAAATTGCTTACTTTACACTCTTTATTCCATGCTAAGTTTTTGAAATCAGGTGTATATTTTAGACTTCCAGCATACCTCAATTTAGATCCATCACATTTCAAGAGCTCAAAAGCCACATGTGATTAGTGGCTACCATACTGGACAGTGTAAGTGTAGAATATTTCCCCTATAATTTTTCCCACTTTCCTCTCACCTACCTAATGAACTCAGTCTTCTTTTTTGTGTTTATGTGGGGCAGTGAGCACATTTGTAAAAGTCCTCTACTAAATGAAAATTTTTGTTTTGTTTTGCAAATTTAAACCGTATTTATGAGTTAATTATTATTCATTTCTATTAACCTTCTTACTATGCCAAAAGTAAACCCTTTTAAATAAAAGAATAGAAGAATTAATATCCAAAATCTATAAAGAAGTAATATAACTCAGCACCAAACAAAACAAAACAAAAAATCCCAAATAACTTATTAAAAAATAAGGGCAGAGGACCCGAATGGGCATTTTTCCAAAGAATGCATACAGATGGCCAGCAGACACATGAAAAGATGCTCAACATCACTAATCATTGGGGAAATGCAAATGAAATCACACGGAGATATCACCTCACACCAGTTGGAATGGTTAAAGTCAAAAAGACAAGAAACAGTAAGTACTGGTGAGGATGTGGAGAAAAAGGAATCCTCGTGCACTGTTGGTGGGAATGCAAACTGGTGCAACCACTGTGGAAAATAGTGTGGAGGCTCAAAAAATTAAAAATATAAATCCAATTTAATCCAATACGTTCAGTATTGGATATTTACCCAAAGCAAACAAAAACACTAATTTTGAAAAGGTATATGCATCTTTATGTTTACTGCAGCATTTTTTAAAAAATTTTTATTTATTTATCAGAGAGGGGGGGGGAGAGAGCGAGCACAGGCAGACAGAGGCAGAGGGAGAAGCAGGCTCCCTGCTGAGCTAGGAGCCCGATGTGGGACTCGATCCCAGGACACTGGGATCATGACCTGAGCCGAAGGCAGCTGCTTAACCAACTGAGCCACCCAGGCGTCCCTACTGCAGCATTTTTTTAAATAAACATTTTTAGAAGATTTTATTTGTATGAGAGAAAGCAGGAGAGAGATAGAGCAGGAGCAGAAGGAAGGGACAGAGGGACAGGGAGAAGCAGGCTCTCCGCTGAGCAGGGAGTCAGATGCTGGGCTCCATCCCAGGACCTGGAGATCATGACCTGAACAGACTTGAGCCACCACGTGCCCATGTTTACTGCTGTATTATTCACAGAAGCCAAATTACAGAAGTGGCCCGTGTATCTATTGATAGATGAATGGATAAAGAACACACACACACACACACACACACACACACACACGAATATTATTCAGCCATGAAAAAGAACGAAATCTTGCCAATTGCAACAACATGGATAGACCTAAGGAGTATTATGCTAAGTGAAGTAAGTCAGACAGATAAAGACAAATACCATATGATTTCATTTATACGGGGAACCTAAAAAAACAAAGCAAATGAAAACAAAACAGACACACTCTGAAATACAGAGGACAAACTGGGGGTTGCCATGGGGGCTAGGGGCTGGGATAGGGGATGACTGAATTAGATGAAGCAGATTAAGATGTATAAACTTCAGGGTGCCTGGGTGGCTCAGTTGGTTAAGCAACTGCCTTCGGCTCAGGTCACGGTCCCGGAATCCCAGGATCGAGTCTCGTATCGGGCTCCCAGCTCCATGGGCAGTCTGCTTCCCACTCTGACCTTCTTGCCTCTCATGCTCTCTCTCACTGTCCTTCTCTCAAATAAATAAATAAAATCTTTTAAAAAAAAAGATGTATAAACTTCAGTTATAAAATAAATAAGTCACGGAGATTAAAGGTACAGCATAGGAAATAGAGTCAATAATATTGTAATAACGTTGTGTGGCTACCAACAGGAATACAATAGAAAACCTGTTCTGCAACACAGCAACTAAGGAGTGAATCACTTTCCTCCTCCAAGGTACATTTCTCCGTATTTGCCACGTGCGTAGCAATACCCTCCCTGCATGGGGTCGTGCGGAGAGCAGAGAAAGAAATCCTATCCACGACGGAGCCAGGGATCTTGCACCCGGTGAGTGGTCCCGGAGAGGTGGCTGCTGTTGTTCACTGCAGGGGGGTCCTCTGCAGTAGCCTTACTCCCTTTAGCCCAGGGGAACGGAAGGAGGCGGCAAGCGGTCCAGAATGCTTCCTGACCGCCCCTCCCAAACCCTCCAAAAGTTCTGTTTCAAGCCTCGGCGTGGAGTAAGTCCCAAGAAGGGGGACAGGGAGAAAACAATAGAGCGCGGAGCCATAAACAATTTCCTGCGTTTCTCCTTCTATTTTTTCCTTTACTTGTTCTCATCTCTCCTTTGTCTCTCTTGCCACGATCTCCAGAGCGCCTACCTTCCCGCTCTTCTCTCCCTCCCTTTTTTCTTTCTCCCAAGCAGGGGGCCTGGGGGAAATCCTTAACCAGCCGGATCCGCCCCTCTCCGACACCTCTCATTAAGACTCCGGGACCACTTCTGCAATTATATAGAGATGGGGTATGATTACAGATGGCTAAAATTGCAAACTATACATGAGGAAGTTTGGCCAGCGTACATTCAGCTCTAGAGAGGAGCTACAATGATATGAGAAAAGGATGTCAGCTAACAAGATGAGTGAAGCTCGGAGGCTGAGAGAGGGTCCACAGGAAACTTCTTTAATATATTTTTTTTAAGATTTTATTTATTTATCTGACAGAGGGAGATCACAAGTAGGCAGAGAGGCAGGCAGAGGGAGAGGAGGAAGCAGGCTCCCTGCCGAGCAGAGACCTCAATGCAGGGCTCGATCCCAGGACCCTCAGGCTCAGATCATAACCTAAGCTGAAGGCAGAGGCTTAACCCACTGGGCCACCCAGTTGCCCCTTCTTTAACATTACAAGAACAGCAAACCGGGCTTTCAGAGTGCAGAGAAGATGGGTGGAGAGGGCCCAGATGAAGCTGCTTCGGGGAGAATTTGTAGCCTGGGTTTCCAGGAAAATTCCTGCTTGCTCAAGAGTTCCAGAGCCCAGGAACACTGAGACCTGATCTGTCAGCTATGGTGTGTGTGTTTTTAAAACATATATGCACGTGCGTTTGTGTGTGCCTGTCTGTATATTTTTATATGTCCATATATTTGCTTGCAATGATGTATATGTGTGTGCAGACACATCTGTGTTGTGTGTGTGTATACAGAATGGGGGTGGAAGGAAGCTGTAATCTTTGCCAACACTGAAGCAGTATCGGGGAGAGACCGCAGGCTCAGCCCCTGCCATCTCTCTCTCTCCCTTTTCTTCTTCCTCCAGGCAGGGCAAGAAAGAAAGAAATGCCATTTGGGAGAAGTCACTGGCTTTGGTCGAGGTTTGTCTATCAACAGCCCTGGATAAAAACTATGTTTGTTTTGGGAAAAAAGACTAAGGGTGGGGGGGGGGGGGCTGGGTGGCTCAGTGGGTTAAAGCCTCTGCCTTCGGCTCAGGTCATGATTTCAGGGTCCTGGGATGGAGCCCCACATCGGGCTCTCTGCTCAGCAGGGAGTCGGCTTCCTTCTCTCTCTCTGCCTCTCTGCCTACTAGTGATCTATCAAATAAATAAATAAAATCTTAAAAAAAAAGACTAAGGAACTTAACTACAATTTAGAAATTAACTCCCAACTCTTTGTGGTGTATGATGAAATTATATATTTTATCTTATTTCAAAAGTCATCCAGCCGTCTGAACTAAAAAACCGGCCCAGTGGTGGATGATAGTGGTCTTACTGGGCCCCACATGTGATATTTCTGGTTTAGGAGTGGTTAGGAGTGGAGCAGCACAGCTTTGCTCCCCAGGTGATCACTTCATGCTTTCTTTTTTAAAATATTTTATTTATTTATTTGTCAGAGAGAGAGAGAGAGAGAGCCCAAGCAGAGGGAGAAGCAGGCTCCCTGCTGAGCAAAGAGCCTAAAGTGGGACTTGATTCCAGGACCCTACAATCATGACCCAAGCAAGCCAAAGGCAGCCACTTAACCAATTGAGCCACCCAGGTGTCCCTGCCTCATGCTTTCAACTCAAAAGATGTCTTGAGCACTTGCTAGGTAAAAAGTACACCGAAAGCAAATTGGTTTGAAATTGCAGTCTTTGCTCTATGTAAGACAGAGACATATGAAAAACAACTAATGATAGAAGCCAGTCAGTGACAAGTTACTACATTCTAGGTTCTCTGGGGGTAGGACCACATCTCATTCATCACCGCACTCAGAACTTGTGCATACTTGGGGCTCAACGGATATTCATCAAGGGAATGAATGGCGTGCCAGGAAAGGGGCAGGAGGATGAGAAGTAGAGGAGTTTTGCTGCTAAGGTTCTGTAGGGCAGATGAAATATCCTAGGGGGAGACGGGGCTTAGGGTTGTGCCTGGTAGTGCAAACGCATTGAGGAACAGGTCTGAGAAAAGATACACCATATCAGGGCATAGATGATGAATCTCTAGGGCCTCAGTTAACCAACATAAACAAATGAAAATATAATATACTGACCTTTTAGGAGGTGTGTGAGGGATTCCCTTCAAGAACCTGATTTTATATGACTTTCAATTATAGGGAAAGGGACGGTTTGTGTGAAATACGGGGAAACACTCTGAAAAACCAGCTCTGTGGTGATCCCAATGCATTATGCTTAATTTTTGAAAAAGGGAGGCTACTACTTAAAAAAGTATAGTGAAATTTTAAAAGTATAGTGAACTGGCTGGTTTTAAACTATAAAATCAAACACTAGTTGCAAACCAATGACTTCACTTGATTTTTGGATATTTACAATTACTTTAATACTACTCTATTATTGTTGTTGTCGTTCGTATAGGAAATTTTCTAATATTGATTTTCTTGCTCTGATAATTTCACACCAGTATTCATTTATAAAAACCATTAAGTTGCTTATTATCTGCAAGAAAAATCACGGATGGTTATACAAGGTAGTTAAAAAAAAAATGAATCAAGGTCTAATACAACTGAAAATTGCAAATTGTAGCAGTTATTACCATAACATTAGCAGCATCTAAAGCTCACAAGGCTAAGGTGACAATGAGAGATAATGATATGATGTCAATCTCATAATGCAATAAAGGGAAAAGCAGGGCATGAGCATTGAAATATGATAAAATAGGTTTCTTTTTCACTCTCCTTAGAGTATATACTTCGGAAATATTGGCGTTTTGACTACTTATAACATTCCGTGGATTATCCTATGCATTTTTATAAATTTCTATTTTAATGGTATAATTGGTATAATAAAAATTTAATCTTTTTTTTTTTTTTTTTAGCCTGATAAGGCACAAGGATGTTGATTCCCCGGAAAGTGTCCAAGCTCTACTTGTAGACTATTCAGTCTCGTTCTTCTAAATGAGCTTCTCCAAATAAATCATAGAACTGGGAATGATCAACTTAGTGATTCTGAGTTATGCATCTTTATTAATTAATTATTTCATCTAAAACTGATTAAATGATGGTAGACGAAGATGAATAGCTAACATGAATACTTATGATATATCAGTTACTGAGTTAAGCACTTTACCTATATTGTACCCTTAAATTCTAACTACAATCCTATAAGTAGAGCTTATTTTTGTCCCTTTTTTAAAAAAACTTTTGGACAAGGAAACCGAGTAATCGAATAGCTTTAAGGTGCCCAAAGTTGTCCACGTAGCAGGGAGTCAAGCAGTATAAAGAAGAAGTACAAAGCCAGATTGCTGGTGCCCAGCAAGCCCATTTTTGCATCCATGGGTAAGCTAGCCTTTCTATGTCTAAATCTGTAAATTTCTAAATCTGTTAAATGGGTATAATAACAGTGCCTCTTTCATAGGGTCATGTGAGGATTAAACAGATTAATGGATGTAAAGAACTCAGATCAGTATCAGTATTTATCTAGCAACAAGCACTATCAGGCTTAGCTACTGTCATGGGCTCTATGATATACCAGGGAGGGGACAACCTTAGCAGTGGGAGTAGGGGTATCCCCATTTGCCACAAAAATGGGAAGAAGCAGCAATTAATAGCTATGTCTTCATAAAAAGAGGGCAGTGGAGTGTATGGGAACAAAGTATGGACTGAATAGTCCAGGTTTTGAAAGGAGAAGGGCAAGTACTAAACTCTTCCATCAGCTTAATCTTGGGACACCCAGGTAAGAAAAGAGCGGCAAATGGGTATGTTGAAGATCTTTCAAGGGAAGTTTCACACTCTCTCTTGATGTCAGGAGCAGAAAATATTTCAAAAAGAGGGAAGGAAGGAGGGAAGGAAGGAAGTCAGGCACTAAGGAGAACACCTGGGGCTTGAGAGGTTTCAGCTATTATTAGAAGCATTTGTCTGCTCTCATTAATATTGATTTTTATTCTGCCTTGCTAACGTGATAGTTATCTGAGTATTTGCTACTGTACAAGCATGTACCAATTATTTCCCCTAAAGAAGAACTGTTTCCAAACCAGGTGGATGCTACAGTAAATATCCTATATTGGGTAGTCAACACTGTTCTTTATAGATTTGGCCTGAGACCCTACCTAGGAAATTATTCAAATAAAGAAATAAAATGTTACCTCATTTAATTAAACCAAGCCTCAGCCTACTGGGATTGCTTGCATTTTTTTCCCCCAATTTTCCTCAGTAAAATAATACGTTCTCTGTTTCTTTATTACTGAATAAAATGTGGTCACAGAAATGTTAACTGTTGAACAGTTCCCTAATTTCAGCTCTTAGAGTTAATGCTTTTACTCCTATTCCCTTACTTGGTCATCTCTTTCTTTCCAGGCAATGATGCCCTAAAAAGATTAACCCCCTCTCTGGGGTTGGAGCCAATTCATTCACTGGATGCCAAAAGTTCACCAAAAAATTCAATTGTCGAATTGTGTCTCTAATGGAATACGATTTTATTTATTTTAGATGACGCAGTTGAGGAAGTCGTGGCTAAGGATGTTGGCAGAATATAAAGTATCATTAAGACATGGTGTCACTGTTTCCTGCTTTGCTACATAAAGGTATCCATCTTTGAAAAGCACTCTCATATCTCCAGCATGCAGTTCTTAATAGTAATTTTCAAATAAGAGCTACAATAAAGGCGAAATCCATTTTGTTACAGCAGCAGGAACTAACACCAGTTACCAGCTCAGAGCTAGGAAGCTACATGCCAAATCATTTTCCACCACCCACTGGGAACAACACACTTCACATGCAAATCAACAAATTAGGCAGTTTTCACAGATCCTATTCCCTCAGATTTAAAGCTCCATAAAATACCACAAGATTTTCACATTAAGACACACAAGCAATGAAGTCTAAGATGCTACTATGTATTCATGTTTATTTATCCTCATAATTACAGGTGAATTACAATAATGGGCTATGAAATTCAACAATGTCCTCTGTAGCCAGATCTCTACAAAGTAGGACCAGAAAATTTTTCGTTTCAATAAAAGATGTCTGAGTATTCAAAAGAGTGGGATGACATTAGTAACACGTCTTGCCAACCTTGAGTGAGGTGAGAGTGGCTGCCAGCAAGGTTTCCCAAGGAGGAGATCTTCCAACTCAGCATTTAAGCATGACGAAGAGTTGGGCAGAGAGGAATGTGGGTTGGAAGTTGGGCAAATGGCATCTTAGTCACAGATAACAGGAAAGGTGCAAAACACTGCTGACTGGCTCAATGCTCTCATGGGGTGTTCAGATCATTGCATGTACTCCTCTCTGGCTACTGGGAGTAATAACAGTGGGGCACCATTATGACAACTTGGAAATTTAAGCACTTCAAGGCACTGTAAAGCCATTGCAAAAATGTGGGCATATCAGATTTGTATTTGGGAAGACCATATGGGCAACACTGTCGAGGGTGGGTTGGAAGAGAAGGTCAAGACTGCTCAGAGGGCCGCTGCTTTGATCTGGGGAGAAATGACAGAGAATCTGAACTAAGGAAGTAAAAAGGTGACAGAAAAAATTCAGATACGTTAAAAAGGAGAATTCATGGGACTTGGGAATGGACTGGATTTAGGGGTGAAGGGAAAGATACCTCACTCTCTTTTCCTCCTGACAGCCTTAGTAAAGATAAACTGGCAAGTCAGTCTCGCAGTGTACAAACTCTGTTTGAGGTATCTCTGGAGGCATCGGGAAAACGGTTCAGGAAGTTTTGTGTTTACGGATCCAGCACTTGGGGGGAAAGTATGGTTTCTAGTTGAGGTTGTTGGTGAGGGGGTAGGAGTCCGGAGGAAGGGGGAGAAGCGGGAGGGGTTGGGGAAGAGGAAGAGAGCGAGAGAAAGGGGTGACGAGAGAGGGTTGGCTGCAGCGGTCCAGGGGATAAAGACTTTTAATAACAGACTAGGACGAGGAGCTAGAAGTAGCAGTCAGAAGGCCAAAAGCAATAGCTGGAGGGAGCAGCATCGCAGACTATAGCGGCAGGAAGAGTGTTAATTAAGAAGGATGGGCGGACGTAGGTGGAAATGAAACAATTCATTTTTCAAACATTACAGAAACTCTACCTACATCTCTAATTGCCTAACTTTTCATAAAAGGAAATTACTGTTACTTTCTTGAACAGTAATTTCTGTCAGATAGGATACCCTTGTTTTTTGAGGAAGTGCCATTATTTTTTATTATTTAAAAAAATGAGCTTTGCTCTACAAGGCTGAGCATAAAGTATTTGACTATAACATTGAAACTGTATGGGTAAAATTTACCTATACATTTTATCTTATTATGGCCTCTTATCTTAAGTGTATTCATGTTAAAGTTTTTACATTTACAGAATTGATAAATTAATAGGAGAATTTATTTTGTAGATTCATAAGTCCCAAACATAATCCTTTTTCAGTTTGGAGAATGTTGTGCAATGTAGCAATACCTAATGACCAAAGATGATATGATAGCCTAATTCTATTAGATGTTGGGGTTAATGTAGAAAGTGAAATCATCCATAACACCTAGCTTGCTAATAATGGTGACAGGGAAGATTTTGGAGAAGGGAGTAGGCCTTTGGAAGGCGGAGGCCTAGGGGACCACCTTGCTGTAGGAATGCCCTGGGGAACTGCCTAAACTTCCTTAGCCCAAACAGCTGCCCTGTGATCCAAGAGATGTAGGCATTGTCCCCTAGGAGATGTTTAGCAAAATTCGACAACACTCAGATTAGCATAGCAGATTAGCATACCATATCTTTCCCTTATACGGATCCTCCTAGCTCTACTCAGACCCCTCGTCACATACCACGTGCTTGAGAAACAGTGATAAAGATTTCTGATTATCTTGAAGGACCAATAAACGTGGGATCAAAGAAGAGCAAAGGGTCTTGGTCTCTGAGCCTTGACCCCCTTGCCTTCTCCTCTCTTTCACAGCCAAGTTTGGGGTGACCTTTCATCAGTCGGTACAGGGATAGCTGGCCATTCCCGGCAATCAGACGTTGTAAAGACCCTAACAATAGAAGGTATGTAGACAGTCCCAGTGATAGGAAATGCAAGGACCACCCCAAGCGTATTTGATATTTTCTTGGTCTGAGTTGTGAGAGCAGAGAGAATATCTCAGCTTTGAGGATCCCCTGAAAAGCACAGGTAAATAGAAACAGAGAGACAGCCGCCACTAAAAAGATTCCTGTTTCTTATTTAGGTTGAACAGAGCTATGTTTGGTTTGCACTTGAGGGAACCTAGCTAAAGAGTACTAGAAAGAAGATAATCTGTAATAAATACCTTTCTATGGCAGACTGTGTTGCTTCCCATAACACCATACTTAGACGGTTATCTCCAGACCAGGGTGTTTCTTGAGGGGACCCCTGGGACGTAAAAAGTGTGGAGATGGACCTTCTACACCTCCCTATTCCTTCCAGAGAGAGCTACATTCCTACTCCGATATTCTATCCATCGAGGCTCAGTGTTGAATACATTAGTGATCAGAGTGAGAGAGTAGAGATAAGAATACCAACTCCTTGTCAGGCAGAGAACAGAGCTGGCCTTGCAGAGGCTGGATTCCATTATGGAATGGTTCTTAACTCCTTTTGAGAACTGGACCCCTTTGAGAATTAGAAAGAAATTGACGACCCATTCTCTATAAAAATAGGCATACTCACTCATAGCCCAAATTTTGCACACACTTTTTGGAGAGTCCAGAACAGTGCCTTTGGTGTTTAATTCTATATACTTTATATGTATACATGCACTTTACAAATACCATGTCCTTTTTAAAAAATTTTTAATTTTCTTATTAACATATAATGTATTATTAGCCCCAGGGGTACAGGTCTGTGAATTGCCAGGTTTACGCACTTCAAAGCACTCACCATAGCCCATACCCTCCCCCATGTCCATAACCCAACCGCCCTCTCCCGACCCCCCTCCTCCTGGCAACCCTCAGTTTGTTTTGTGAGATTAAGGGTCTCTTATGAAATACCATGTCCTTTTATGTGGATTCTCAATGTGAATGTAAACACAAGCTTTCTTTTCTGAAAATTCTTTATCATTAGCCTTGACAGAATACAGTTAACCTATGGGGTTAAAAAAATGCTGACATACTAACATTCACAAATATTTATAATGCTATCTACCATATTTAATTTTTTAGAAGTTAAAAAGAGATGTTGATAATGGCCTACCCACACACACACAAGCTACCTTTTCTTTTTTCTTTTTAAAGATTTTATTCATTTATTTGACAGACAGAGATCACAAGTAGGCAGAAAGGCAGGCAGAGAGAGGAGGAAGCAGGCTCCCCGCTGAGCAGAGAGCCTGATGCGGGGCTCGATCCCAGGACACTGAGATCATGACCTGAGCTGAAGGCAGAGGCTTTAACCCACCCAGGCGCCCCCATAAGCTACCTTTTGGCTGAAAGTTTCAAAGTGCTTCATAAAGTTGTATTATCTTTTATATGGAAGATATTTAGTGCACAATCAAACACACGTTCAATTGACAAGAACAGAGTAGATTTTAGCAGCTCTGAGTAATTAAATCCTGACATGAAGAAAGAGGAAAAGGATGCTGTAGAGTGTTTACACTATTTCTTACTTTTTTTTATCCTACCCAGAATCGATTCAGCAACATGTGGTCAATGTATAGGAGGGCTGTTATCACTACATTCATGTAATTTAGGGGCAAGCCTATGCTGAAGAACACACTCAGATACTGCTGCTTTATTCTTTGTGAAAACTGAACCGAACATTTGGGAATTAGGGATTTTTTAATTTAACTAGTGATTCCCAACAGGATGTGTTTCCTCGTACCCTCTACCAGCTATGCTTATATATTGTATTTTACTATAACATGATATTACATATTATATACCACACTTTTTTTTTTAAAGATTTTATTTATTTGACAGACAGAGATCACAAGTAGGCAGAGAAGCAGGTAGAGAGAGAGAGAGAGAGGAGGAAGCAGGCTCCCTGCTGAGCAGAGAGCCCGATGCGGGGCTCCATCCCAGGACCCTGAGATCATGACCTGAGCCGAAGGCAGAGGCTTAACCCACTGAGCCACCCAGGCGCCCCATACATACCACACTTCTATTACTGTACCTCCTCTTGTCTCTCAAGACATAAGAGTTTGACTAAAATCAGACACTCCTGGAGTGGCCTCTCCAATAAAATTATCCCAAATACCTAACAAATATTATTAAAAAGACTGGCAGGATACTCCCTATTTCCCCAAATCCCTCTTCCTGGTTTAAGCCAATTATAAATGTCATGGATGAATTTAATTAAGTCCACTATGGCTATCAGATTACATTTATCTTTGTACATCTTTTGTTTTCAAACTGTGTTTTTAAATGCACAGGTATTTGTAAGACACGCCCTCCGTGATCAAAGACTGAGTATTGCCTCTCTAGCTCCCCCTCCAGTCTTATCAATGAATCACCTGCAGCAAAATGGAAAGGGTAAGAGGTCTGAGAAAATTTCTAACCGTCCTTCTGTAGCACAATTTTAATAATAAACAGCAGGACATTTTCCTATTTACCATCTCATTTAAGCACGTTGGGCTAAATTCAATGGTTAATGAGGCCTCATCACATGGATGAGTGATTTGTACCTTTTTGCAGAGGTCCTAGTTCTGAAGTTTTGTTAACTGTCGAAGAAATACATCTCATTCTTGGAAATGTGTACTCATTTACTGGAAGTCAACGCTGACTTAATTCAGGTTTTCAGATTATGTGGTGATAAAACTGTCCATGAAAACAAAAAGAATATCATATCCTGGTTTTCTTGACTTGTAATCATATTTGAAATCATCGCCTTCTTCGTTTTATTTTTCTAATTTTGCTGATTGGAAGTTGAATTGAGGCCACTGGCTTACTTTTCTCAAATACGGAACAAAAACTATCCAGTGATGCAAGTCTAGCTTTAAAGCAAGTTTAAGGTTATCAGTTTTGCAAATACAAGTTATTCAGAAAAAGAAAGGCCTGGGTCTGTATATGTCCGTATGAAGAGAAAGAAAAAGAGAGAGGGAGAAAATGTTAGTGCTAATGTGGCAAAATATCAATATCTGAATCTGAATCTGAATGAAAGGTAAATGAGAATTCTTTGTACTATTTTGATAACTTTTATGTGACCCTAAAATTACCTTGTAATAAAATAAAACAAACAAACAAAAAGATCTAAGCAAGTTCTAAGGTTAAAAAGACATAAATGAGAAACCAGATCAAAGAATTTATAGACCAGGTATATAAGTATGCTCTCAGACACAATTACTATTGGCCTCAATCTTGTAAATCAACAATCAATACCCAAACACTTATGTTGTTTAAAGTCACTGGTCTATTGGCAACAAGCAGCAATATACATTACAAAAACCATCATCCCTAAATGATATTAATGTTTCAGCTACAGCTGCCATCAATTATTTAAGATCTACTGCCTAAGCAGGTTGGTAGGCTAGAAGGCAAGGTTTTCAGAAAATATAGGGAGAATGGGAAGAGAACCAAAAAACGATTTTATCCTAATTAGGGAATGCTTTCTGAGCACTCTAGAACCCCAGTGTATAGCTACATAACGGACTATTTTCATCTGGTGGTCTGCTCACCAGAATGATACAACAAAATGGTAGGACTGCCCAAAGGAGGCAAATTTCCCCCAGGCGATGTATACCAGTAAAATAAAGGATCAACTTATTGAAATATTGGCCCAGCTAGACTTTCTTCCATTAACAATCAGTTGAGACACATTTTTAAAGCAACAGCTTAAATGAATGGCTGTGTGTCTGTAATAATTTTGACTTAAAATGTCAACTGTATTTGAGATGCCATGTGCATTTAATCAATGTCTCTGTATTGTAAAAATAAATATACTTCAGTGTGACTGCTGTGCCAGCCATAAATCATAATTCACAAAGACAAGAACATCTTATCTTCTCTATTGATAGTTGTTAATGACAATACTGATTAAAATGGTATCTGCCTGCCATATTATTGTTAAACAGTCTATTAGAATTTCTATTACATCCTATAACCTACCACTGTTTCTCTTTATGCTGCTGATACATTTCTTATGAAATAAAACATGATAGACAGTTAGACTTAAAGTTTAACACTGAAAATGCAAAACTAAAGTGTGGAGCTTATCAGTAGGTTTTCACCTATATTTTCAAAATTAAGAGAGTTCCTTCTCTTAGAGAATGCTAGTCTTCAATAAACTTTTCTCTTTTAGAATACTTCAGTTTTACAAAATGAATACTTCATATAAAAAAAAAAAACTACAGGAGTTAAAACATCAACTGTCATTTAAGAAGCTCATCAGCCTAAGGGCACCCAGGTGGCTCAGTTAGATAAGCATCTGACTCTTGATTTTTGGTTCAGGTCACAATCTCAGGGTCATGAGTTCGAGCCCCATATCGGCTCCATGCTGAGAGTGGAACTTGCTTGGGATTCTCTCTCTCCCTTTCCCTCTGCCCTCTTCCCCCATTTGTGTGCGCTCTCTCTCCCTACCTAAAAACAAATGAAAAAAACAATCAAACAATCAAATCAAACTATGGAAGCATGATTGCTAGTCATTATTTCTAGAATGGATTTCTTGGAATCAAGAATTAGTTTAGCAATCCATTTTTGAATGAATACTATGGTCAAGACAGTGAGCATTAGTAAATTTGCCATCAGATACACCTAAGGATCAGGGGGGAAGGAGACTAGATCGAGCACAGCTAACCAGGATGAGCAATGGCCAGAGGAATCGCATAAAGACAAAGAGGCTGACTTTGAGAGGTCAGCCAGCTAGTCTAGAAGTGATCCATTCAGGCATATTCCATCAGCAGCACAGGCCATGGCAGTGAGAAAGCAAAGACAGATGAATACTTGAAAAAGCATGCATAAGGTTCAAGGAAAACTAACCTGTCACTAGACACTTGGGGTTGGAGATGGAGCCAGGAACGAGTATTCGGGGTATGACCTGTCAGAAATAGGCAAGTCCCACTATATCAGCGCTCTAGTCTAAGACAACATGGTTCAAGCTGAGGCCTGCATGGCACTGAGGGTTCTTAGGCAATGCCACTAGGCCCACCAAGCCTGGTGTAGAAACCAACAAGGCAGGGATGTAGTATTTTGTTTAAGAGTCGTGGTTACTCAGAATTCCATGGGTTTATAAGAGTTCTGTGGTTGGACTACCAGATGCCAGATGTGGAAAGCACTCATACAAAGATGACCGGTGTCAGCGGAGAGATGCTTGAAAGTCAGTCTAATTTTGTGTTTAGTTCAAGAGACGAGGACCAGGAGGAACTTGAAAGTTGGATTACATGAATGAGGAGATATGAGGGCAAGGTAGAGGGAAGAAATATGAAGCAAAGACAGAGAACACAAAATGGGAAGAACACATAAATTCAATGGTTCTTCGATTCAAGGTGGTACAAAACCAGCGGAAAATACCAAGTTTATGTAGCTCAGCTCTAATGCAAGTCTTGAGGAATCAAGCCTGGCCAATGACTTTTCTATGTGGCCTGAACACGCTGAGCTGAGAAGATGCCGGGTGAGCTGGAGTCAGAAGGAATGAGAATGGCCTACCAGGTCCATAAATGAGTCTGCATTTATTTCAACAATGCCTTGGCATCTTTGCTCATTTTTAACAATGGAAGGACTATTATCTGTATAAATATTAAATGTTCAATATCTAGGTTTTTGGAGAACTATTCTTTCTTTCTTTCTTTCTTTCTTTCTTTCTTTCTCTTTCTTTTTTGTGAATTTCTTCCTCTACTTCCATCTATTCACATCATAATAGAAAGGAGGAAGCTGTAATTGAAAACAGTAAAACAAAATGAAGGGGAGAATGTATGATAAATAGGAAAAAATGTTCTGATAGGAAGTTCCAATTAACTCGTCAAAGAGTCTTTACAAAGGTGTTTCAGCAATCATATTAATGTGGACATGAAATACTCTATTAGAGGGGACATGGTGGAGGCATGAGAAGTATGGAGGACATGGTGCGGGGAGTCTGGTATATAGTGTTTGGGTCAAAGTTCTAGGGAATTGGTCAAAGCCACTCCTTTCATTTTACAGTCCATCTTCATCATAAAAGCTGTTCTTTCATATACTTTGAAAATTCCAGGAGGCAAAAGGAAAGCAGAACAAATCTATGATATTGATTTTCTACTATACATTGACTAGAGTTCAAATTTAAAGTGGAAAATTATAGTCCCTGGGGGAGAAGAAACCTATCAATGGGAGGAACTAATACCGAAAGCCCTAGAATTAGGGTTTTTACTGTTCACTGGTGATTCTGTCTGCAATCAGAGTTACAACCATTATTTTTGGTCGATGTGCCCTCCAGCTCTCTCTTTCTGGAGTTTTGAATTTATATAATTTTTTTTAAGGATTTTTTTGTTGTTGTTGGCAAGTGGGCTGCTGCTTTTAGTCATTCTCTACTGAGACATTTCTACTTTGATTCCTGGAGCTATATGGCTCTTTCAGATAGCAAGAAAGCCTTAAGAGACTATATGACACCTCAGGCTAAGGCAAGCACCAAAAAAATAAGGTAAAAGAAGAGTTCACTCAACTTTTCTCTTAGAGCTTCTACTCTTTTATATGTTCTTTTAATTAAGAGTATACTTCTTTTTTTTTTTTTTTTTTTTAGCTTGTGGTATTACAAATAAAGTTAGTTTCTATTTTGTGTTTTCAATGAATTTTTATGACTACAGTCAGCACATAAGCAAAGGGTAAGGAAGGTCAGATACAGCTGACAATGCAGATGAGGGCGAGCCACTGTCCTGATTTGCTTAAAACTGAGTAGTTTCCCAGGGCATGGGATTTTTAGTGCTAAAACTGGGATGAGCTCGTTATGCTAACACAGAACAAAGGATATGCCAGGAATATGTTTAAAGGCCAAATCATTCATTTTGCCTTTAATTAGATCTTCTATTTTGGCGAGTTACATGTTGGTGGTCTTGGGCTGTTTCTCAGTGCCATTTCACTCTGTTAAACTGACTTCTCAGATGACCAATACTTATGTATTTTAGTTTATAGGCACGTCTGCACTATATATTTTCAGCCGATGGCCAAGTACTTCATCATCACAATGATCATTTATACACATATTACAAGTGTATACAAGGTGTGTATCTCCCAGGCAAAGGACAATTCCATTCAAGAAGGCAACTGTACAACTAGGTTTAGGCATCCCACTTTCAGTACTTTTACTAAGTATACTGCAAATGGTTTAACCACAGTTTTATGGGATTCATGAATGCTCTGCTTATTTAAAAGGAATTTAATACATTTTATGTTACATTAATATTAGAACTTCTATGCCCTACCATCCTTCAAGGAAAGATTGCAGGTGCCAGGAGAACACACCTGAGCTGTTCACTGTGGTTACCTCCAAACTGAGCACTGAGACTGTTACTTATAAGATATATCATCAATAAGATATATCCATCAATATTTGTTGAATGAATGAAAGAAGAGGTCAGGGGAAAAAATTGACTGTACAGTTACAACATGCTTATTGTATCCTTACTGGCTGCTTGATCAAAAGTACTGAATAAATTATTTCAGAAAAAATTCAGGATTATTCCAGTTAACCTAGAAAAGAAGCTTGGAAATACATACAAAAAATCCATGTATTTAAAAAATAAAAAACAGCGCCCAGGGTAGGTTTTTGAAGGGTGAAGAAGGAGAGAGGGTATATATCTGAATTCTAACCACAATCATGGTCATAATTTCACCATTTGGCTCTTAATTTTAAATCCCACTTTCATTGCTAATCATTTTGTATTTATGGGTCATCTTAATTAGATAGAGAGCCTATGCAAAAGGTTCCTGCCTTGTATTTTTTCTGCATTTCCCCAGAGTAGAATTTAATAGATGTTCAAGTAATAAACTGATTGGCAAATTTTTTCATATCATTTTAGATGGATATTTATCCTTCCTACTTTTAAAGTACTTCAGGGAGGTCAAGTCTACAACCTGTTCAGAAACCTCATTCCAGTGCTTAACAACTGTCTTCTTTTTTATGTCTAACCTCATTTTCTTCTAATAAGGATTCTGGCCCATTTTCTCTAGCCCTGTCCTCAGTGGGGATGGAGAACAGCTGGTTACTATTACCACTTAACTCATCCTTCAACCTTTTCTTCAAGCAGAAATTAAAAAAAATAATTAACTCCCAATGCAGTTCACCCTTATTTTTGATCCACATTCCCTGTTTTCATTATTTTCAGTACTATTACCTAGAAGGACTAAAGGGCACAACACATTAATATCCACATAGGTCGGCTCCAATGAGCATACCGTCTGAGCCGTCGTTGACCAGTGTAAGCTTAGTAAGGGCCAGTGCTGCGCAAATTGCTGTGAGGCAGCAGTTTTGTTGAGAGGAATTTCTGACCCCACCGAGGACAGGAGACAGACATGTAAAGCCTAAACTAAACCCCAAGTCTGCCAATGGGAAATCCAAAAGAGAAGACTCAGGACGTGGGAATTTTGAAGACAAAGAGAGATGCACAAGTCAAAGAAGGATGCGTAAGGGGTCTGGGGCTTAGGGTGGGCTTCAGAAGTCTGGCAGGACTGAGAGAGAGAGAGACAGACAGACAGACAGACAGACAAAGGCGGGAGAGGAAGGGAGGGAGGGGAAGGGGCAGAGAGAAGGGTGATCATCCAAAAGAGAATGCCATCTTAGTGCTCACAAAGACTGTTTTAGGTAATAGTGAGTCATCTGATCAGAGTGGTGAGTTTGCACAAGGGGACGGTTAAAAACATTAAGAGAAAAATAAACTGGGATAAGACTACAGAGGATATTGAATGCCGACCTAAACAGTTTGAACTTCAGGAGTTAACAGCTCCCAAGAGGGGGTTCCCGGGACTCGCTGCAACACAATCATCAGAGATACCAGACGTCATCCTAGACCAACGAATTAGAATCTCCCTATGTAAGGGCCAGTGATCTCTAGCTTTAGCAAGCTCTGTAGAAGGCTGTAGAGGACGGTTGGATTTTTGAGAATGACTTGGTAATTGGTAACATCTTGGCTCCTAGAGCAGAATAGGTTACGTTTTAAGAACTTTCTATGTGCCAGGCATTTTCAAATATCATCGAATTCACTCTCAAAGCAACTCTATTAGGTAGATCTCTTATTATTCCAGTTTCACAGGAGAGGAAACTGAGCACAGAAGAGTCCGGCAGGTGCTGTAGGACCGACAGCTACAAAGAAATGGAGCTGGGGACGTGAGCCTAAGTAGATTTGGCCTCAGAGGATTTGATCCTGGCCACTAGGCTATAATGCACTTCTGTGCAGAAGGTTTCCATTAAATACCTGATACCCGAAGGCATAAACGGCTGCTGGCTATGTCTAGGATGAACCAAAAGGAGGAAAGGAAGAACGCAGGCAGCTAGGAGTTTGTTGAAACAATTTAGTTATAAATAACAGAAACCATGGTCAGCGAATGGCAGAAGAGACAAAGAAGGCGACAGAGATGTCAGAGACCACGCTTCACAAGTATCAGCAGGAGTGCGGGCTCATGGAAGGGAGGGTCCAGCGAGAGAGCCGCATCTCAGATGGACGCCGCGGGATTCCTGGCAGTTCCTCCTGCAGAGTCAGGACATCGGGCTGAGCTGGTGACTTAGACAGGTGGATGATGAATTAGATTTTAGCCATGTTGAAGCTGAGGTTGAGGCAAGCCACCACGCAGAAATGATCAGCGTTGGGCCGGAGAAGCAAAGTTGGATTGTCTCCAAAATCTTGTTAGATATTATTTAGCTTGGTTGCAATAATAGACCTAGATGTGCAATCCCGTAATATTTGTGTACGTCTTATCCATTTTTCAATCTGTGTATCTCCTGTATCTGTCTGTAATTGTTCTGGGAAGCCTCTCTCTTATATGGTTATTATGCCAAAGAGTCAAGTCTTTTCCCTTAATTATGAACCATCTCATGTTATTAAACTGCTGTTTCATAGATTGACTAGAGAGAGAAAAATCCAGTGAGTAGCAAAAATAAAAACGTATGGGTTCTACAGGATGTATCAAAGTATATACAAAGTTGTATATACTTTGTATTAGCATCCAAACACGCTGTGTCATTGCATGTTTGGATGCTAATATGGCAGCAGCCGTGATTAAGAGGGAACTTGGTCTTGCCAGCAGTTCAAAGTCTGGCTCTAGGCAGGCAGTTTCACTTCTCAATGTCTCATTCTTTATTACTGCAAAGTGAAGCTACTATTTGCCACCCTCTTCTCCCATGCATCTTAAAGATGGATGTTAGTAAATTACATTGAAGTTCTCAGATAAAAGGTGCTAAACAAAGAACTAATTTCATTTTTCCCCTCAAGCAAATTATTAAATCTATACATGTCATTATCTAATAGTATTAAGTAAACATTGCACAAGGACATGACATTGCACTGGACACGGTACAAAGCAAATTAGGCAAATGCAGTCTCAACTAGGAAGTGGTAGGTGTTTATATATATGAGTAAACCTGCTGTTAATATGTTTTATTAGTTATTTAATATGAGTATGCAAATAGGTCCATTAGGAAATCCTTTGCATTTTCTTAATCCAGCATTTTAAATGATTATATTTCACCTTAAATGCTAATGAAGTTTATTTATTAATGTGTATCTTCTACCTTAGTGCCTGTGAAAATTCTTTGGAGCATATCAATTTCTTTAAAAGTTAAGCTGATTTTTTATTTTCCACTGGACTTTTGTTCTGATCTGTTAACAAATCTAAACCTCATTATCCAAGAAGAGTAATGAGATCAAGGGATCTATTTTTCTTCGTGCTCTTTCGTAATTCACATTAACGTTAATGGGAGTTGTGCACGCATGTTAAGGGAAGAAGAGAACCCTAATTAAACAAATCAGCCTTCTGGTTGACACTCTACGTGATCATTTGTTATTATGAAAAGTACGAGGAAATCATCCTGCTTTGGGCAGCCATAAACAGAGCTCCAGAGGAATCGAGATTCCATACGGTAGGAGGGGAAGGCGATGAACAGCAATCAGCTTTTCAAGTGATTTTGAAAACAAGCTACCCATACACTTGTATACTAATTAACTCCATCTATGCCCCTCGCCCCTCTATGAACATATACTCAAAGAAAACAGAGAGAGTGATAAACAAACATTTGCAGACACGCACGACAGCTGAAAAAAATTACTGAAGTCAGACACCACACAAACTCTGCACGCTGGTGGCTCACTTGTCTACACACTCAGCCCCCCAGCCTATCAGCCAAGCAGCCTGCCTGTCCCTGGGTCTTCTTTTCTTTCCCTTGAGAAATAAATGCTGGCCACACAACCCTCAGTGTGTCTGATCCAAATTTAATCTATACTCTAGTTACCATACTTGCCTCTACCTCATCATTTTGTCTCCCTTGCCCTATTTATGGAGGCTCTCCCTCTACTTCTTTACATTCTCCTGTCTGCAATCTATTCCTATTATGATGCTAATTTTCCTCTCTGGTGCTTAGTTGCAAACGAACAAAAGCTGGGATGTATAATACATAAATATATAAATATTATCAGCGATCACACCACTGAGTTTAATGGAAGTCAATATCGGTATATTACACTCTCTACTTTGCAATTCCATTATGGGCTCAACACTGCTGGTCATAAAAAGTAGCATTCTGAGCCCAGGCCTGTGATAGTAATAATGAAAAAAAAAAAAAAAAAAGGTGGGGGCGGTCATTGCTCTTCCTAACTCGAATGAAAAATTAAAATTGCTAGGGCACTTAGCTCAGAGGGAAATTGGCAAATTAACAAAATGAGGAGACAAAATATTCATGGCTCATATCGTGAAAGAGAAAGTAAATAATTTAAGACGGACTGTGAGGTGAGAAAATTCTGTTACCCAAAAGACAAAAAAGGAGCCTCACACAATTTCAGTGTGTCTTCGGCTTCGATTCCTTTCCTGCTCCATCACGGTGAGCCAGGGAGGACGGATGGTTGCACCTGTGAGTAGCCTTTGCCATGTAAATTCATTTTTTGCCAGTCATATGTTTCTCTCAGGCTCAATATAGGCAGCCATTTTGCCCTGATCCGTTAAGGTTCTCTGTTCTCCATGTATTTCCATATACAACTTGCAGCTGAATTAAGAACTTTGACCTACCTTGGCTTTCATTTTTCATCTGAAATTTCATATTTCAAGCTGGCCTCTACTTCATGAAGCAAAGCACCTTATCTCTAGCCTGTTGTTGGCCTTTTGCCTTTGGGGAAATGACTGTTAAAATTTCATTGGCCCGGCTACATTAGACAGGTTGCCCTTCATACCCATAAAGCTGAAGGGATGCCCGGACGTTTTACAGCCACTATCTAGAAAGAGGTAATGACAGGCACAGCCACATTACATTTATTGTACATGAGACCTATAACAGCCGTTATGGGATCAAGGTAAAGAGGAGAAATGTACGACAGATGTCATGCTCCCTAGAGATTTAAGTATTCTGTCTCTATCTAACCTAATTTAAAAATCAAGTCAAAATGTATCTTTATGGGTAATGTATTATAAGACAACTTCCAAGGCACCCAATGAAAGAACTATGAGCCATGCATTGAGAATATCAAGTCCAAAACCCGTCCATTCACTCTGGTCTGAAACACAGGAAGGAAAAAAATAGGAAAAAAAAAAAAACCAGCCTGTTCCTCCATCTGAGTCCGTTCCTATTTGTATTCAATGCCACCAAATGATGAGATAACCTTTGAAAATAGTTCAAGGTTATATTTAGAAAGGAGCGACCCAAAGCTTATAAAATAGAAAGGACTGAATGATTTTCGTGATGTCATGACTTCTTACAGCTTTTTAAAGCTAAACTGTCCAGTCTAGAGAAAACAGAGCATGCTCACCTGAAACACAAAAGGGCAATTAGAGGAAAAATTTGCAGAATTGAAACAGAAGTTTAGGCGGCTCCAAGTCAAACGCTGATGGCTGGCTGGCTGAGTGGGGCCATGCAGTAAGACAAGGAGAAAAACCTACCAAGGCAGGCACTATCCTGACAGCTCTGCTTACATAAATTAACTCCAATTTCACAACAACTGGGAGAGGATGTGTTATTATCCCCCACTCACTGCTGAGTAGATGACTCAAAGGGACTCATGAAGGCCACAGAGGTTGTAAGGGACAGTTTTTTAAGTAGGTTAAGTATAAATTCAATGGTGATGATGTCTGGGTTGTTGTTTGTGGTGGAGGAGAAAGGTTTGTGTGTGTGTGTGTGTGTGTGTGTGTGTGTGAAGAAGTGTTCTTTCTTTCTTTTTTTTTTTTTTAAGATTTTATTTATTTACTTGACAGAGATCACAAGTAGGCAGAGAGGCAGGTAGAGAGAGAGAGAGGGGGAAGCAGGCTCCCCACTGAGCAGAGAGCCCGATGCAGGGCTCGATCCCAGGACCCTGGGATCATGACCTGAGCCGAAGGCAGAGCTCCAACCCACTGAGCCACCCAGGTGCCCCAGAAGTGTTCTTTTTAAAATGATCCACAGCAAGATGTCATATGGAGATGCCTTAGTTTCGATAAAATACTATACTTTAGTATAAAACAAATGAAATGTAAGTGCTTTAGCACATGCAAAGCTTAGATATAAAAAGTTGGTGTCTTTAGATTAAAAAAAAAAACAAAAACCTATGCCATTAGGGCTCATAATTTAGTCTTCTCTATGTAGAAATTAAACCAGTGTATTACTGAGGTACACCTATGTTAGCTGAGTTGAGAAGAAACAATGAAGAATATCCAACCGGGGCCCCTGGCTGGCTCAGTCAGAAGAGCATGTGACTCTTGATCTCAGGGTCATGAGTTCAAGTCCCACACTGGATGTGGAGCCTACTTAAAACAAACAAACAAAAAAAGGAACATCCACCTGATGGGCCAGGAGGAATAGAGTGGACACACACAGCTGCAAATCGAGTTCGCCCTTTAGATTAAAGCCCACGTGTCTTCAGATTGTTTACCTCAGGTGCAATAGGGTTTTGCATGCTAAAACAGACACAATTTGGGTTAGTGTTCTGTTACAGCTTTATGTGAAGTTGGTTTAAAAGTAACCTCATATTCCTATGCTGCAAAAACATAAAAAATAAAGAAAGAGCAGGCATAAAGTGATTTGGCATTTAGTACCACAGCATGCGAGGTTCTGATAACGAATCTGCTGAAATTCAGTGTGGCCTGGGCAGGTGCACAGTCTGTTAGGTAGGAAGTCACTGTGAGGACACAGAGGACACCATCCCTCTGACTTCACCTTCTTCGTAACACCTACCACAGTCCAAAATAATCTCAGTCATTTGAGTTAGCGTTTATTCTCTTCTCCTCACTGGGATGCAAATCACGTAAGAGCTGCAGCCTGGATGTCTTGTTCAGCACCAAATAAACTGACTATTGATTCCCTCAAGCTGACAAGGAAGTGCTTTGTCCCAGGTAACTGAGCCCAATGTCCCACCTCTGCCTGGGAAATCCCTTGCTACAAGTACTTTACACGTTTAGGTGGTATTTTGCTTATTTTGTTTTAAACTCACCAAAAGAAATTCAAAAGTCTTTGAGTTTTCCTTCCTTTTCTAAGACCAAAAAAACCCCAAACAACAACAACAACAACAAACCCATAAAAGCAAGGACTTCATCACTGTATGCCTGGGGTCTAGAACACTGCCTGATGCAAAAGGAGCATTCAGTAAGTAATATGGAATAAATGAAGACTGATTATGAAGGTGCTTGGCGAAGACTAAGCATTCAACATAGTTTATTAATCAATGACTATGGGCAAATTTTTAAAACAGAGATGAACCTCTCTATGGGCAAGTGTAGCACTTTGTTATTTGTTAATCCATTAAAAAGGAATTTACCATGCAAAATTCCCTTAGGTACCAAAGCACACAAAGAGTATAGAAAAGGTACTTGATCAACAGCAAGGTTTTCCATTCAGGGTGCAGCACAAGTAGATAATTCAAAGGTCTCTGAAGTAAGTGGCCTATAATATCAAAAGGAAGCAGCAGCAAATATGATATAAAGGAATGATTTTAAACACAGACTTGGGACAGAAATCAGTTTAAAGAATGTAAAGATCCGGGGCGCCTGGGTGGCTCAGTGGCTTAAAGCCTCTGCCTTCGGCTCAGGTCATGATCCCAGGGTTCTGGGATCGAGCCCCGCATCAGGCTCTCTGTTCAGCAGGAAGCCTGCTTCCTTCTCTCTCTGCCTGCCTCTCTGCCTACTTGTGATCTCTGTCTGTCAAATAAATAAATAAAATCTTAAAAAAAAAAGAATCAAAGATCCACATGGCTATTAAATAATTAAGAAATTAGGGACTTCATGCTGGGCTTTCTGCTCTAGAATGTGCAAGATTTTGTTGGCTAAAGGCTATTTCTCTCCAGTGCTTAGAAAAGATCTGCTAGACCCCAGAAGAACAGCCAGGGGCTGATGGCAATTGCCTTGTCTACTGAGTGGGTCTGGGCTTCAGCCTTTGGCCGCAAGGAGCCACAGGCATTATTTCTACAGTCTAGTGCCATGAAGAGCACAAGGCCCTAAAGAAGCCAACACGTGATGAAAAAATTTAAGCATCCTGATTCCCCAATGTCCTCTTTCAACAGCAGGTAAGCAGAGGATTCAGGGAAACTAACAAAGTTGCTAGATTCTTGAGCTGCATATTTTTCCATAATAATTCATGGCTTGTGTCAGAGCTACAGTTGACTCTATGAGGAGGTAATTCTGAAATCAGAAAAGGGGTGCCTGGTCGTTCAGTGGGTTAAAGCCTCTACCTTTGGCTCAGGTCATGATCCCAGGGTCCTGTATCAGGCTCTCTGTCTGAGCCTGCTTCCTCCTCTCTCTCTGCCTGCCTCTCTGCCTACTTGTGATCTCTGTCTGTTAAATAAATAAATAACATCTTAAAAAAAAAAAGAAAGAAAAAAAGAAAGAAAAGCATTAAGCATACTGGCACCAGACCGCACATTTAAAGATACAAGTTAACAAGATCCCCACAATTTTTTCAAAAGGATCAGGAGTAGGTCAAATTAACTAATGAGCTAAACTCTATGACTACATATCATTAACATGAATGGACGAGCTAATATTAGAAAAGCACACAACACTTAGCATTTTACAAGCCAGAGCAAAGCCCCTGCTAACACATTCACACTTTCGCGATGCGTAGCTGAGGAGAGGGAGATGATTTTCGTCCCCACACGTGCCCTTGGCCAGGTGCCACTGTCCACGGCACAACCTGCATTAAAGCTCCATGTCAGGAGAGTGGCTGTGAAATGCAGATAATGGAACAAATAATACATATTTAAGCCACACATCTACCTTCTAGAGAACCTTATAGCAATCAATCTTTTTTTAAATAAGAAAGAAACGAAGTCAATAGCATCTGAGCAACAGATGAGAATTAAAGCAAAATCTGTTGGCTAATGGCAACAGCTTTTGTGTTCTTTGTTGCTGAAAATGTGCATGCAGCAGCAACTCCAATATGCTCACACACTCAGATGCAAAAGGCTATGGAAAACAGTTGCTATTTTTACACGGGAGATAAAATCAAACACCACCTTTCAGATCTTAATTTTCCTAAAACCGGAGAAGGAAACAACACGGAGTTGCTAGATGTCTAAAGGAGCTAGGACGTGTGATTTCCACCATGGGCAAATATAGCGTATATCGGACAACAAAAGGAATGGGTTCTATATTCTGGCAGGAGAATATGAATCGGCCAAAATATAAAGTGAAGGCTTACTTGAGTAATATTCTAGAAAAATGGGATATGTGAGGCTTTAATAATTTTTATATTTGTAGACTACTCTAGTTAAATCTGTTTTGTTTTTTCTTTAACACCTTAAAGAGGAACTTGTTTTCTTATAAATTACCATGATATTGTAGAAGTACTACTAATAATTATAAGAACTATTTTAGCTTTCTATTGATGCTGTAAAAAAGTATCATAAACATAGTGGCTTAAACAACAGACATAGGCTGAAGTTAAGGATTTGGTAGGCTGGGTTCTTCCCTAGAGGCTCTCCAGACATACTCCCCCCCTCAGCCCTAACTTCTAGAGGCAGCCCTCATTCCTTGGCTCATGGTCACCTCCCTCCATCTCAAAGCTGGCAACATTGCGTTCCTCTGCCTCTTTCTTCTTCAGTCGTATCTTCCTCTTTTATTTTTTTTTAAAGATTTTATTTATTTATTTGACAGACAGAGATCACAAGTAGCAGAGAGGCAGGCAGAGAGAGACAGAGGGAAGCAGGATCCCCGCTGAGCAGAGAGCCTGATATGGGGCTCGATCCCAGGACCCTGAGATCATAACCCGAGCCTAAGGCAGAGGTTTAACCCACTGAGCCTCCCAGGCAGGCCTCTCTTCTACTTTTAAGGCTTCTCATAATTACTTTGGGTCATGGGGGGGGAATCTGGGATGATCATCTTTATCTTAAAGTCAGATGATCCCCAACCTTAATTCCATCTGTACCTTAACTCTCCTTTGCTATGTAACATGACATATTCACAGGTACCAGGGATTACGCTATGGACATCTTTAAGGGGCCTTTATTCTGCTTACCACAACATCTATTGAATGTGTATTTCTTGCCAGGTGCTGTTCTATAAGCATGTTACATGTAACTAAACATATATAATTCCCAAAATAATGGTATGTTCTATTATTTTTTCCATTTTTCAGATGAGGAAACTGAGGCACATAGATTGAACAGTATGCTGAATGCTACCTAGATAGATAATAGGAGGAGCTGGGATTCAATTTAGCATTCCACATGCAGAGCCTGTCCTGTTTAAACCTGACCTCCACTAATTCAAAGGCAATTCCCATCTATATATTTGGATTGTGTGTGTCATTGTTATCAGGTGGTTAAAGCATAGCCTGCAAATTCTGGAAATCATAATAATTACCTGGAAAAAGGGCAAGTTTAACATTCAAAATGTCAAATGGGAAGACAGAGTCTATAGAGACCACCAGGAAAAACAAACCAGCATTTATTGAGACGTGTCCTACTGCTATCAATATTATCTGTGTTGCCTAAATGTGATTTTGCAGTTTCAACGAGTCTCTCTCTTTCCCTATTTATATATAATAACAGATTATATTTATATTCATATATTACATGAATAACACATATGGAATAGAGCTTTCTGTTTCTATCTGAAATTTTCATTGAAAATCCCAAACCTGGGTTACCTGGCTGGTTTAGTCGGTTAAGCATCTAACGCTTGGTTTTACCTGGGGTTGTGATCTCAGGGTCATGAGATTGAGCCCCACTTTGGGCTCTGTGCTCAGTGAGGAGTCTGCTTGAAACTCCCTCCCCCAAATCTGCTCCTCCCCTTCTCACACTTGTATCTTTCTCCTTCTAAAATAAATAAATAAAATCTTAAAAAAAAATCCCAAACTAAAAACATCCTAGGACAAATGCCACACAGTATTTTCTTTTTTTTAAAGATTTCATTTATTTATTTATTTGACACACAGGGAGAGAGAGAGATCACACAAGTAGGCAGAGAGGCAGGGAGAAGCAGGCTCCCCATTGAGCAGAGAGCCTGATGTGGGGCTCGATCCCAGGACGCTGGGACCATGACCTGAGCCGAAGGCAGAGGCTTACCCCACGGAGCCACCCAGGCGCCGCAGCCACCCAGCATTCTTGAGAGAGATATCTCCTAAGAGTTGACTAAGAGGTAGCCAACATCACCTCCCATCCCTCACCTTCGGCCCCTGGATAAAAGAAGGATAGAGACTGAGAGAGAGATTCTCTGTGATGGAAAGTTGTAAGAGCAAAGAAAATAATGGAAAGGGCTGCTTCCCCCCACTACCCCCCAATAAAATAAGTGAGGAGTCTGCAAGATGGCCCCCGAGAGCATTTGAGGGCGGTCGTCTGAAAGGAGACAGTCATCCTCCCCATTTGCTTGAGACACAAACACTCACGGCCCCTCTTCCTTCCCCGCGCATGCCAGCTTGGGTTTGGCTCGTGGCTCCAGAGCTGGGGAGGCACAGAACAGGGCTGGACTCTGCTCTGGAGAAATCTGAGCATGTCAGGCTGAGTGGGACATCCCTATGGCAGAAAGGGGGGAGGGGCGAGCAATGGGAACAGGCTGGGTTTTTTTTTTTTTAATATTTTATTTATTTATTTGACAGAGAGAGATCACAAGTAGACAGAGAGGCAGGCAGAGAGAGAGAGAGGAGGATGCGGGACTCAATCCCAGGACCCTGAGATCATGACCCGAGCCGAAGGCAGCGGCTTAACCCACTGAGCCACCCAGGCGCCTCCAGGATGGGTTTCTATCACTTGGAGGGGCAAGAGATAGGCAACTCCTGGGAGCCAAGTAAACATAGGCATCTCCAACTGACACCATCTAAGGCTATTAGCTGGGGGCTGGGGGGAACAGAACACACACACACACACACACACACATACACACACACACACACACATAAAACCTCAGGGTGTGGTTCTGAGGTCAGAGGCTAAGGGTCAGAGGATCTCAGGATATCAGTAGAGATAAGTTTCTCCTGTTTAGTGACTGGTACAGCAAGGAGCCACTGAAAAGTCTATAAAACTCGCCCACAAAGGCTCCCAACGGCCAGATTATACCAGATCCAGACACCAGTTAAGGACAATTCCACCCTGGTTCTACAACTGCCTTTCCCTTCCCCCTGGGTCCAGAGACTGAGAAGCAGGAGAAGGTGGGATCTTGCCCCCACATCACCTTGGGGTAGAGACTTGAGGCGCAGGGAAGGGAAGTGTCGGTTAACATTAGACTGGCATTTTAGACTCCGAGGCAGAGGTTGTTTTAAGACCCAAAGTGACCAGAAAGCCATCGGCTGGAGTGACGTCACTGAATTGTGGATATTGTTTCAGCATCAACAAAGCACATTTGGAATTAGCTGTAGGACAGGAGCCAAAGTTGGTTTCTGATGGTGCCCTTGGGGGCCAAGCCCAGCCGCTGGGCTGGCTGCATCTGACACCGCGTCTCACGACCCCACTGAGTCAGGAGAGCAGGTCTGCTGGCCTCACTGTTAAAGAGAAGACAGGAGGCTTGGGGAAGTGAAGCACCCATGAAGCCGGGCAGCTCACGTGTGCAGGGTCACGGACCGAGGACTGGGTGCTCCGACCCTAGACGCAGTACCTCTCCACTGTCCGCTCCCCGCTTTGCAGGTGCTAATGTGCTCACAGGCCTGGCCACGCACCTCCAGTTACGGGGTGGGTGAGTGAGCTCTGTCTACTCTGTCTTCTTTAAGTCACCTGGGGTGTCGTACACGCCATGGCGGGGGACTCCCTCTCACCTCTCGCTTTCCCCACACTGAGGACGCATTTAATTCACCGCAAAAACCAAGGCCTGTGAGCACAGCCCATGTCTCTCCCAGGCATCAGCCTTTCGTTCACAGCAAACTGAACACAGCCTCCTGGCATCCCGGGGGGACCTCGGGGGCCACCGAGGAAGGCTCCTTCTGCTTCTGTGGGAAAGGAACGAGTGCCTTCGCCGTTGAGATTTTTATGTACTTAGCTAAAAAGGAGGGAACACTTGCCATTGTTTTCTGGATACACACAGATCAACAATTTCACCAGGAAAACCCAAAAAGCAAGACCAGGCCCGCTGTGCCTTCGCAGCACGCCCCTACCTCAGCATGGCACCGAACCCTTTCTTCTTTATTTTCCTCTCTGGGTCTTCATTTTCCTCTTTCAGCTTTTTCTCCTTGGCTTTCAGTTTGCCCTTTTCCTTCTTCTTCTCCTTCTCTTTCGGTTTTTTGATTTTCCTGGCTTTCTGCTCCCCGTCCTCCAGCTCAGGGCTCCCCTGAGGGACAGATTCACAACTCAGAGCCCCTTGGCCGGAGTGAGAGCTCTTATCAGACAGACCGTCTGTGCGGAGAGAAAAATCAATACATGCGGTCAGGGGCACTGACGGTTAGTGTATCAAGAAAAGTCAAATGTAAAATACAGAGGGATGCAGGAACCACGCCAGAGTTTTACCCTTGCACGTGGCTACTTGTACCCTTTGAAGAGACAACTGCCTAAATCTGGTTACTTCAAGTAAGGTTTCCTGTAGGGAGGAGGGAGCAGTGGGTGGTTCAGCCAGGGGTATGAAAGGTTTGATCCGTGGCACAACACGAATATCTCTGAAAGACAGCTTGTTAACCTCGATTGGCTCGGAAAGCCCGTGTGCTGGCAAACAAACAGGGCGAGTTTATTTCCAGGAGAGGTTTCTGAGGACACATGTAACCCAACTGCTTTTACCCAATTAATGCAGTCAGTCCTCAGGTTGAGGCTGCTTCTAATGACTCGAATAAGAATGTCAAGAAATGCATACTTAGTGCTCCCAGCCTAAGGGCAAATGACAGTTGGTCCTTGTAGGAGAGTGAAGGGGGACATTTCTTTAGCGTTTGCACTGTCGAATAAATTGCATATTGTGTCAGCCAATTCCACGTTCGTTAAGCCAAAGGGCAAAACATCTCAGGAAAACGAATTACTTTTAATATCAAAAATATAATTGTGATCCTTAAATCATTTTTCTTTGTCATTAAGCACACATCCTTGGCTATGATTCGCGGATGATAATGAGATGAAGAAACCGGGTAAGGAGGCCCTTAGTCCTACCGGCTTCGAGCTCTTCCGGTCCGTCGTAGGATTTGTCAATGGCCGCCCGGAAACTCTCGTTGCAGCCCCGGCCGCGGACCATGTGCGGCCGGGGCCTGTGGAAGGGAAGTTCGTTCTTCCTGACCTCAGCGACCGCAGTCTGGAGGCTCTCCAAGGAACTGGACTTTTTCAAACCCAGAGTTGGACCGAAATCTTTGCTTGGAGAGTCTGGAAAAGAAAGGGCAAAAATGGACCCTTTCCCCAAGGAGGCATGGTGTGGTGTAATGGAAAAGTCTGCTGTTGCGGAAATATTTGTTTGGGCATCTTTAAAAAGGGGGTTTCTGAGTGGGTGGGGTTTGGGGTTCGACCCCAGCTTTGCCAACCTTGACCAAGTGGCTTGAGTTCTTGGAACCTTAGTTTCCTTTCTTTGTGCGTGAAGTTGTGGTAAGATTTAAAATCATAACATATACTATATAAATATTCCTGTGTGTATTCATGCCCATACACAGATATCTATGAATTTGAACGTTTCTAGCAGTCTACAGAGATTGTACACGCGCACACAAACACACATACACGCACACGGCATCTAAGATAAAGAGGGCTTCTCTCACAGTGCCGATCCAAAGTATTCCCTACATTGTGGCTTTTTAAAGATAAATATATATATATATATATATATATATATATATATATATATATTTTAGAGAGAGAGAGCAAGCAAGCTTTGGAGGGGGGAGAGGTTGACGGAGAGGGAAAGTCTCAAGCAGACTCCCGGCTGAGCACAGAGCCCAATGCAGAGCTCAGTTTCATGACCGTGAGATCATGACCTGAATTGAAATCAAGAATCAGACCCTCAACTGACTGAGCCACCCAGGTGCCCCTACATGGTAGCTTCTACCATTTCCATGATCATTTTTGTGATTCTTGAGTAACATACTAAGCATAGAAATCAACATTGAAGTGATCGTAATTTTTATGATTAAACACTTCACTCTAGTGGCTATTAATGTATCATGAATGCAATTCATTTAGTCAAAAAAATAAATAAAGCAAAGCAAGAAAGAAAATAACTTTTCTGTGTCAATGCTTATTGTCCAAAACTGTATTTCTATTTGGGTATCTAGAAAAAAGGTAATTTTTAAGTGTAATTATGTAATTCCAAACAAACAAACAAATAAAAAAATCCCCAAACCTAAGTGAATTCTAGTAATTTGTTTTCCGATATATAATATCTTTCATTGGCACCATTTGGCCCTGTAGCTGCCCCCTGCCCCCATGCCGTGACCTCCATTCCCAGCCACAGTCAGGCTTTCTGGTTGGCTATAGCAGGATTAGGCTATTTAAATACCAGCATCACGAAGATTATTTTAAAGATGGAAATAATTCTATCAGGGTGCCTTTCCACTGGGGCGACATCTCACAATCCTCTCCAGTTGTAAAGGAGGTTATTACCACATGGAGGCCACATCTGCGTTTCTGGGAATAAACTACTTTGCAGTTTTTCAACAGATACAGATTGAGTACATACTAGGATTATGTACATAAAGTACCTTGCTCAATGCCTCTTTTCCGTATGTTCCGGATATGTTAAACATAGAATAATAATAATTCTAATAGCTAACATGGCATGACAAGCTTTGTCCCATTCTAAGTGCTTCACCTGTATTACCTTCCTATAATCCTGGCAGTTATTATTGTTAATCCCATTTTATAGATGAGGGAACTCATGCACAGAGCAGAGAAATAACGGCTGTAAAATTACACACTCACTCCGCATCAGAACTGGGAATGTCCTTAGGCAGCCTCACTCCAGCATTTCTGATCTAAAGAGAAACTTGGCCTCTGCCCTCAATTCGATTAGAGTCAAGCTACTTAAACTGGCCCACAGAGTCCTCGTCTCTAGAAGAAGATCATCAGTCTAGATTAGTCCCGTGAGATGGGCCAAGTAGGCAAAATACAAAGATCAGATGTTCCTGTAATTCTACTTTCATCATTAACTTCCAGGAGGTAATTCTGCACTTTGGACAACATACATGATGACAATAAACACTGCATCTTATAGGCAACAGTATATCTTGGATCAACCCAACCGAGATGAGCTTGAGCGAAAAAAAAATTACAAGAGATTTCGGGGACAGATTTCAGATGCTACTTGCAAGTCACAAACACTGAGACTATGTTGCTACTAAATTCAAAAAGAGGCATACTTCTAATATTCTCAGGAAGGAAGGCAAGTTGAAGAAACAGAAATTGGATAAGATCGTTTCTGACAAGAAAACAAAAGGCAACATAGAGGTTTGGGGTATTGAAGCAACAGTAAAAGCTTTGGAGTTTACAGAAAATATTTTACACCATCAACCCCTCAGGATGTCTGACGTGAAGTGTGGTGAAAACAAGAAGATGAAGAACGCTATCTGAGAAAGCTTAGCTCCTCTGTCAACAATAGTAACCATCTCTTATTTATTAATTGCCATCCAAGAGATTATATTACAGCCCAAACTGTAAGTATTCATGTCAACCTTTTGCAGTAAATTCTACGGAACATGAAAGCAAATAAATCATCCAAGATATAAGGCACGCTATCTAAGAGGAGCTCATCCAACGCTCAGCAAGAAGTCATATTTGAGAAGGAACAAATACACTGTGACTCATTCTAAGCAAACTGAACATTAAGGATTCATGGATTTTGCTGGATTAATAGAGCCAGGAATTAATTCACTTTACAAAAATAAATAGAAGCCACAATTTAGAAGCATCAACTGACGTTGGCCAAAATTACAACCTAGCTGTATTGGATGTAGTAATAGTAAAATTAAAAGCAAAACTGCTTGAGTCCTGGGTTGTAAATGTGATCTCAGGGGTTGTCAGGCTTGGAAGAATTGTTTCTGTTTATTCCTGGGGAGTCAACAGGATGCAGAGATGGCAGGCTGATGTGAGAGAGGGAAATCTGAAAGCTGGAAAGCCTTTGCAAGAATTCGCAGGTGTATTGAACTGAAGTTCCAAGTGAACGAAGATTCTGATGTGGGCCTTGACCAGGATTACACATCCCTTCTAGATGTCCCAGGGCTTCCAATAAATGGGCACATTTAATCCCTCTTCCCTTTTTCTTACTCTCACCGCTTCAAACTTAGGTTGACATTACCTAGGAAATTCTGTAGCTTTTAGAATGGGAAGAGTCACTATTTTTAGCCTAACCATTTACACCAATTATATTTTTTCTAGGTTCCCATTAAAAGTAGAGGTCTCTCTGAAGGGATAATGTACAGTAATTAATCAAATTCAAAACCTCAGTCATTCTATTCCATTGAAGTCATCCCAAAATATGATGACGCCTCACATTTTCTCTGCAGTGGATGTGATATTGGCTGTGGCTGATTGGAAGCAATTGTCTGAGAGGGTGATCTATGATTACCATGTGTTATCAGTCTCAGGATGAGTGGGCTCTGTCCAGATTCGAGCATTTACTTGTCCCATTTTGAGCATCTACAGAACTAATCTTAATATGATTGTTCAATGATTTCCAGGCCAACCTCACTTACTTGCCAATGCCAGGGAATAAATCTTCTTTCTCACTTTATTAGTAAGGCTTTATTATTTTAACTTATGGCTTCTATGTCCAGTGACCATGTTCTCTGAGAAAACTCATCTTTCCATCAAAGAACACAAACTTGACATACACAAACTTCTTTAAACAAATGATAGAATCATTATCAAGGGTGCTAGAGGAGGGACCTTACATGATAAAAATGATTCTCAAGGTCATATAATAGAAATATTCTCTTAAATTTCCCTGTGCCAAATTTTTCCTTAAAATAAGTCCTCAGAAAGAGTTATCACTGACTTTTTTTAAAGATGCTATAGCACTTTCAAAGATTCATCTGTTCCTAAAGGTAGGAAGGGCTGGTTTGACTGAGTCCCAGAAGCCTTTCCCACAAACAGTAGAGGGAAGTTTCAGGATCATGCCTTTTGGTCCACCAAGCCAGAGATCTATCCACTACTCCCTGTCAACCAGAAAAATCCAGTGTTAGGAAGAGAATGGGTGCAAGGATTTAAAGGGCCGAAGACTTCTCTGTGTGAGCAATGGGCATGAAACAGGTGGCATGGGAGCTACTATCTAAGTCAAGAGGAGCGCCTGTAAAACGGATCCTTCACACCCTGGGAAACCACGGCCCCCACCTTCTAGGGAGAACGTCCCATGTTGATGTGTTACAAAACAGAAAGTCCTTGCTGGAGGACTATCTGGATGTGGACCTCAGTTTCTCTGACTCAGTCTTGGATTCCTGCCCTTGCCCCATGGCTGCAAACCACTGTTGGTTCCCTACAGGCATGTGATTAGGATAACAGAGAACAGAAGTCTGGGGTATTGTAAATAGTGAGTAAGAGGGGACGCTGTGAGACATGCCAACAACTCTGCCACTTGTTTCCTGAGTTACTAACCCCTCCGTGCTTCAGTTTCCTTATCTGTAAAATGATGGTAGGACAAGCATGAAAGAGGATTTGCCACATGGTCTATGCTCATAAAACAGTGGTGACAATTACTGTCACCTCTAAACATCTGAATAAGTGAAGGCCTAGCAGAATTCATTTGTTTGGGTCCCCCACTGCATTCTTTGTTTTTGTTGTTAAGTTATATTTACTTATACGAGAGAGAGCAAGAGCGCATCCGTGTGCGAGCTAGGGGAGGGGCAGAGGACAAGGGACACAGAAACTCAAGCAGACTCTGTGCAGAGCATGGAGCCCCCCCCTTGGGGCTCGATCTCACCATTCTGAGATTAGGCCTGAGCCAAAACCAAGAGTCAGATGCTTAGCCGACTACACCACCCAGGTGTCCCTCCACCACTGCATTCTTAACTACAACCATTCCTTCCGCAAAAAGCTGATGAGGGTTTGCTAAAGAAATAGCATCATTTCTTTTTTATTCAAAAGTTGAACTGATTTTTTTTTAAACAACTCCTTACATTTTTTTTTCTTTTGAAATAGGGTATATGTCCACATCTGTTCACTGCATATAGAGACTATCATTGGGAAAACTGAGAGGGGAGGAGTCTTGGTTGCCCTTTCCTTAAGGCTGTAATCATTTAATTAGTCTGAGATTTCACTGGCAATATTTGAACTTCCCGTCCTAGCATTAAAATCTTGCAATAAGAGAACGCCTTAATCCAGAAGACCAGTAATTGGATCTTCCATTATTGATGAAATTGCTTCCAATCCATTCTTATTAGAACATAAGGAATTATTTTGGGGAAGGTATTCACTTTTGTATATGTGGCAAGTTTTTCTCCCAGCTAGAGCCTTATAATTAATAAATACTTATGATAAGTTAAGAATAAATAATGTATTAATTTGCACATTTCAATAACATCAATGGCCCTCAAGGCACTTAGTGAAAATTAATTAAGTTAGTGTTCCTCCCTCTAAAATAGAGAAATTGTGCCCACTAGTAAATTGGGGATGAGAATGATTGCAATGCTATTCAGGGGTCACAGCGTGAAACTTAAGAAGACCGGGAATTCGGCAAGATAGCTTGCTTTCATTATCAATTTGGCATTGCTGTATTATGAGCAATGAACTTGGGCAAATACAATAGAAATGCTTTACTTGCTTCATGGGGAGTTGTGATGTGAAATTAATAGCCTTAAAACTCTTTGAATGAAAAACTATTATAAATTCCAAGTAGGAAGTCACAACACCACTTTATTCTCCAATACATCCCACTTTGTCTTTTTATTTTAGATTACACTTAACTGAAAATTTTGTATATTCGATTTTTTTAGTAGTTTCCCTAGAGGCAAAATGTCTTATGTGCTTGAATAGATATCATTGCAAATCCATTAGCCTAGGAAAAAAAGTTCCCCATAATATCCAAATGTATAATCTCTCAAATTATGTTATCTGTGCTAACTATGTCCATAATGGGCCTAATTACCTTCCTGCCTATCTCAGTATTCCAAATATTGATCATCATTCCAAGCTTATCACTGGGTCCCGTTTCCTATTCATTACCATAGGGCATAATGTAATCTGGTTTATACATTATCTGCTGTCATTTGGGTCTCAGTTCTTTTACTGGCAATTTCCAAGTTCTCCAGGAGAAGAGATTTTTCTTTTAAGTCTCGTAAATCCCAGGGTCTTTCATCATTTCTTGAAATTCATGTCAAATGTTCAATAATGAACTTCTCATTAAGATTCATAGATTTGCATAATCTCTTCTACTCTGTCTCCAAACATTGTCTATTTTAAAATGAAAATATCTAGAGAAAATATGGGAAGATTAGGTGAACAAATAAAACACATTGCTTTGATGATGAGTGTGGGCATGGCCCTCCCAAAGTCCTTCAAATCTTTGCCACGTGCTGTTACACAAGCTCGTTGTTACTGGAAGTTCATTCTCTTACAGACTAAATGTTGAAATCTTATGCTTGATTTTGGTTTCTTCCCTGGACTCAAATGATGGGCGACAAAGGTAGAGAACAGTGAGTTTACTGCACCAAAAACATTCTAACGACACCTTTTTCCATTTATTGTCTCTTTTGTGGATAAGGGACTGGAGTCTGGTTCAATTTAATGGGTAAATTATTTAAAAATATCTATATATAATCATATTTCTGGGTAGATTCCACTGAGATGACTAAAGAACTCAGATAAACCCATTCCCAAGAACTGTTGGTTGTGATCTCTTGCATTCCCTCTTATCTAGCTTATTAGGGAAACTCTTACCTAACTAAAACAACAACAACAATAATAACTCACAATTGGCATTCAAAATAATAATTAATTTAAAAATTGGATAAATAGCATCATCTCCAAAAGGGAATATGGTTAAGTAAAAGAATCAAAACAAATCAAAGCTAATTTTATTATTTAATTGAGGGGGAATAAAAGGCTTATTTGAGAGTCCAATGAACTGTCTAAAGTAGCAAGCTTTTCCACCTGTGAAACAGGATCAATAGGGTTGATAAATGCCACCCATCACTTTCTTAGTCCTGTTGACTTGGTCTCTTCAGCACAGGGAAGTACTACACAAATACTTGTTGTAGGGATAAATGAAGGAGAAGGTGAAGGGTGGTTACAGCACCTGGACGCCCCTTTTCTCCAGGACGGGGACGGGGAACCAAATTTTATCGGGAGAAACACACCTCCG
Source organism: Mustela lutreola (assembly GCF_030435805.1). NCBI lineage: Eukaryota > Metazoa > Chordata > Mammalia > Carnivora > Mustelidae > Mustela > Mustela lutreola. The sequence goes on from NC_081292.1 coordinate 194,580,804, forward strand.
AGTTGCTTCACTTCCTCAAAGCGCTCAGAGTCTTCTTGGTTAGTATAGCCCTTGGGTTCTTTGGTGTCACTTTCAAGGGTTTAATAATTATTGCCTGAACTATCACTATTCATTAATCTTCTCTGTGTTTCACCTTTTTATACTAGTCATTCCTTTTGCTTAACTTCTCTTCTTGTAATATTAACCTTTTCTGCCATTTCTACCTCCTTCGAGCGCAACTTCAGTCTGGTTTATAACCCCTGCAAGAACACCCTTATTTGTCTTCCGGCTCCTTCTTGTGTACCTTGGGAAAGGCTTTCACTCTGAACACAAGTCGCGTCTGTGATTCCACTCGCTGCCCCACCCTTTCCTTTTACCGTTTACTCTTTGTGTGGCTTGCTTCCACAGCACCTCTTTCTTCTGCTTTTGATTGTTGAGTGGCTTCTGCTCTCTGTGGTTATCTACTATAGAACTCTCAAAATAAAGTACAACATAAAGAATTCTAATAAGTCTCTTTAAAACCATTAGCATAACTAAAAGGTCAAACTGATTGATTTCTTGGATGGAGACTTAGAAAGATGTTTTTACATGATGTTATGTAAATTGAGTATCTGTATCTTTTAGGGTCAAACATTATTTTTGCACTTTTGCTTTACTATTTTCTCTCCTTTTGATAGCTGACTGTACTCAAAAAAAAAAAAAAAAAAAGACCCACTTCAAATTCTCAGTGACTGAGTTATTTATAGACCTGATAGAAAGCGTGTTTTTCAGTTTGGTGTGGATATGAATAACAATCTCTCTATGGATTTATTTTAAGTAAGATTTCAATTTAATGTTAAAGTGTCAAGCCAGAATTAAGTCATCTATCAATGAGTGACTACTGAGTTGTTTTATGGTTCAGAACGGTGCTTGGTCATAAAGGTAACAGAGGATAAGTATAATAGTAACAAATACTTCCTTGTTGCTTTATAATTTCCGAAGTTCTTTCCTATACAGCATGAGGTCATATCATACACCAGTGATTTTGCTCAAATTCACTTGTATATTCACATTCAGAGAGAGCTCAAATGAAGGAAGGTGGGAAAACAAGACAAAATAACTTATGTAATGGGAGTCATTTCAGTCACAATCCATCTCAGTGAGAGTAGACTCTAGAATGATTCTCAAACAAGGCAGGAGTTTGGATAAATGAACTGTTTCCTGTGAGTCTACGCTTTTACTTTTCCCTGTGGGTAAACACTGTATCATTTTTTAATTGAGATATAATTGATAAATAACATTGTGAAAGTTTAAGGGGTATAAATGATGACCTGATATACATATTGTCAATTGATTATCACAAGAAGGTTGTTTATCACCTCACATAATGACCATTTTCTGGTGTGCGTGGTAAGAACATTTAAGATCTACTCTCTTAGCAACTTTCAACTATATAGTACAGAATTGTTAACTATAGTTTCCATGTTGCACTTTGATTCTCAGAACATAATCACCTTATAATTGGAAGCTGGGTCCTTTGACTAATGTTCCCTATTTCCCCCATCCCTCGGGTCCTGGCAACCAACATTCTGCTGTTTCTATGAATTTAGCTATTTATGATTCCACATATAAGTGAGATCATATAATATTTGCCTTTCTCTCACTTATGTTAACTTAGCATAATGCCCTCAAGATCCATCCATGTTGTTGAAAATGGCAGGATTTCCATCTTTTTTATGGCTGGGTAATATTCCCTTGTATATTCAAGCTGTATTTTCTTTATCTCTTTATTTACTGATGGTCGTTTGTGTTGTTTCCATGTGTTGGCCATTGTGAATATTGTGGCAATGAAAACAGGAGTGCAGATACCTCTTCAAAACAGTGATTTCATTTCCTTCATAAGAGAGATTGCTGGGCCACAAGTAGCTCTATTTTTCATTTTTTGAAGAATCTCTATATTATTTTCCATAGTAGCTGTACCAGTTTACATTCCCACCAACAGTGCACGAGGGTCCCCTTTTTCCCACATCCCATTTCTAGTCTTTTGGCTAACAGCCATTGTAACAGGTATGAGGTGATGGTCTCTACTTGTTGCTTATGTCATGAGCTGCTTACGTCATGAGGGAGAGTCATTCTTGAGTTTCAAGATTTCTATCTTCTATGGGTCCCCATGTTTAAACCCAAGCCTATCACTTCAGCTGATGCTTGACTGAAGAAACAGCTATCTGTTGCAGATATTTTGAATTCTGTACTTTAATGTGAGTTTGGACAATTCTTCATAATATTTTATGATTTCCCTTTCCCTGATGACTTGAGAACCATTCGTGATGGTTCTTATCTCATGTAAATCTCAGAACAACCACTCAACTCAATTCTCTTCCCATTCCTTTTAAAATTCCCTGAGTTTGCAGACAAAGAAATATTGGCCTCCTGACTTGGCAGAGCCACTGGGATGCTCTACAAGGCTATCTTTACCTCAACAACCCAGGAATTAAGTTCCTCCCACTGTTTTTGAAGCCTCAGAAATACAAGATAATGAACCTACTTTCCTCCAAGATGTTATTATCTGTGTGCTGAGCAAAGATGGACACACATGAAGTGATAACACTAGATAATGAATAGATGTCCCTTCCCATTTGTGAGGGACCCATCTGAGGATATATACAGATTCCCAAACTCTAGAATATAAAAACATTTGACTCCAGGTTCCTCAGAAGTGGTATGTCCAATGGGTACCATGTTATCTCTTCACTCCACTAGTTAACTGCTTCTTCGCCATTCAGTAATAACTTCATCTTTAGAGTAATGTTATAACAAGCACCAGTCTGGCATCAGACCACTTAAGTTCATTTTCCAGTTCCAATCTACACTAATTATGTCACCTTTGATGCTCTCAATCCCTCTGTGACTCAATTTCCTCGTTTGTAAATTTTGTAATTTGTAAATTTGTTATACATTTTACAGTTTGTTACAATGACAAACTTGTAAACCAGAGATAATGACTGCACTTTCTTTACCGGGTAGTTAGGGGAACTCTCTGGGAAGAGCCCAAACATGATGCCTGGCACATATAAGTATTCAGTAAACATTAGTTTGTGCCATATGTCTTCTTTTATGAGCAATGTTTACACTCATTAGGAGGATTTCTTTACAACCAGCAGAATGCCAAGAGGATTTCTGTTCCATAGCCATATACCAGGGGCCTGTGGTATCATTAGCTTTGACTTTCCCCTCTTGATGCGAAATGAATTATTTTTGTATTGTTTAAGACTTTTCATCACTTTTCAAATTATCTTCTATACCCTTCACTTTTTCCAATAGCCCCAAAACCTTGTTTCTTGCAGAGGTCTTTTCCACACAGAACCCAAATGCTAAAATCACTCGATGGGAATGCCCATGCCTGGGCCAAGGAAAGAGCCGGGTGACTCTTCTCCCTCAGACCGACACATTACATCATCAACAAAATGACAAACCAGACAGTGCCATCGACCTTTGGGGTCATGAGGCAACAGACAATACTGAACCCTACAGAACCAAGGACGTTGATATATGGCATAGTTCCGGGCTGAGCGGTGTGGGCATATGAAAGTACAAAAAGGACAAAACACCCTGATCCTCAGTCACTAGCTAATGCTACATGAACAAAGCAAGGCTCGTCCTTGAAGATGAATCAGACACGGGCAGGAGAAGTAGGAGGTGAGCAGTTCCTCCACAAAGGAGGAAATACATGAGGAAAACCCGATATGCCTCTTTGGCGGTGGCAACAAAGGATGGATGGAGTGAACGGTAAGGGAAAGGGACTATATTGGGGATTGGTGGGAAAGAAGTCAGGGTAAAGGAAGACATGAAGGGCCTCGAACTCTGGCTGAAAATGTGAGACTGCAGCAGGAGGGCAACGGGAATCCTTTAAAAGTTCTTCACCAGCAGAAGGGCTTGGTAATATTGGTATTTTGAGAAAAGACAACATAGAAGAAATATATAGGATAAATCAAGGAGAAGAAAGACCGCTGTATTACCTGGTAATGGGACTCACGGCAAATAAAGTATCGTGGTCTTCACTTTCTTCCTGTTAACAATTCAGATTTCGGGCTTTTGTGAAGCAATTCTTCTAAAACATTTTTAGTGCGGTGAGTCATCTTTCCTTACAGCGAGTGGAGCTACTTGCCTTAGACATTTCTCTGACCAACTGGGAAAGGCAGAAGAAACGTGGGCTAGTCTACCTGGGAAGAAAGAGGTGCTCCTGGAAGTGTCTCTGTGATGGGTCGGACAGGGGCACTGCCTGCCATCCACAAGCTTCTTCCTGGCATGGCTAAGCTGTGACTGCCACAGCCAGACCCGAAGCTATCTCCTCTAAAGCACACTTTATTATTTTGGGTAATACATAATGATTAATGGGCAGTAAAACTAATAACATGGGGGCACACAAAATAAATGAGGTGGCAAATATGAAAAGGAAGTCCCACTTAATGTTGTTGTGAAATCTGACAATATGCTGGAATTTCCCTATAACTCAGCCTGAGGAGCCCCTGCCAGCAGGAAACAAGGTTACAAGAAGGTGGCATTTCCATTAATAACTCCCACTTGGGGAAGTCTATGATCAATCTTTCTCGTACCGAAATTCTTGCTGGACTGTAGTGAAATTTCAGAGAACATGGAGATGCTGCTGCATTCCATCTCAGGGAAGCTCCTGGAGGAAAGGAAGGAACATCACAACTTGCCGGCTATCTGGACTTGCCCTTTTCATCTACCCCTGGTATTGACATTCATTTTTTTTTTTCCTACCTAGCATTCACCATTCCAGATGGAATGAGCATCTTGTTTTTTGGGGGAGGCGGTTGGGGGGAGTTACTATGCAGCCCCTACTTCACCTAGAAGTGTGCCCATGACCCAGGCATAACTGGTCAGTCAATTGCATCCCCTTGGTTGGTTTGGGGGTAAGTTGTTGGTCTACACAGGGCTAATTAGAACTAACCCTGCTAGACTGACCTGGAAAAAGCCATCTTATTTTCTACTAGGGTTACTAGGAGGGTAAGCCTGGAGCTGCTGAGGGCCATCTTGCTTTTTCATAAAAATGAAGTCCAATGAGAGGGACCAGAACTGGGAGAAAGAGCACTGTTGACACTGACACCCTACATCCAGCCTTCTCTTTACGTAGATGCTCCTCTGAACTTTTCAGCTGCCCGATTCAACAGACTATTTCTTTTGCAAAAGCCAGTTTGAAATTGGTATTTTCCATTGTCACCTAAAGAGTTGGCTTAGTCCCTTATTCTCTAATACTTCTTCTACATACCAATCACCAGTTGTTTCCTCTCAGGTCAGACAGATACTTGAGAAACAGGGAAGGTTGTTCCTCGGTTATTATGGTGAAGAGATCATAGGTACAGATCGGATCAGAGCGGTGAGAACAAGTTCTGATGTTAGTCTATAAGAGGGCATGTTGTCATGTTACCAGGTGGGTTTTATGAGAGATAAATTTCCCAACAGAGACAGATCAGTTTGTATTAAACTGATCTTTTCCTCTTGACCCCTGACTCCTCTGTGAAGATGGGACCATTTTCCTGATTATTTCAAATAATGGTAGACATACAACTAATTGCTATACACTTTGGAAAAATAGAATGGCTTCTGAAAACAATAAAATGAATTCTTGTTATGGTTAACCAAGGGTTCAAACAACCTACCTACAATTGCACTAATTAAATGCATTGCTTTGGATTTTAAAGTTAACCTAATTTCTCTCATAAGGCACTGCTCTTCCCATTGCATTCTCATGGCTACTCAACAGAGGCCACACATGGGGGAGGCAGTGGAGCTGCAGCACCGGGGGTGGTGTCTGTTTCTCCAGGAGGGTTTGCACTGTATGACTATGTTCCTGTCAAGCTTCTCTTTAATGACATTTCTAAATAAATGTGAATCCCCCCAATTTTTTTTTTTTTTTAAGAGAGGGAGAGACAGTGAGCGAGAGACAGTGAGAGAGAGAGAGAGAAAGAGAGAGAGAAAATAGGACAGGGTGGCAGGGTGCGAAGGAGAAAGAGAATCTTAAGCAGGCTCCATGGCTAGCACAGAGCCTGACATGAAATGACCAGAGATCATGACCCGAGCCAAAATGGAGAGTGAGAGGCTTAACCAACTGAGATACCCAAGTGCCGCTGCAAGAAACACCTTTTATGTGGATTTAGCATTGAAAGACCTGAGGTCTAGGCAAGTCATTTAACTTTTCTGGGCATCAGTTTTTTCATCAGTAACAGTGGGAAAGTGAAAAAAATATGATATTGATATGATATTGATGATGACGAAAACAGCAGCAGCAGCTACCTGTATCTGGTACATTCCAAGTGTGCAGGTGTCTGTACTCATTTAATTATATGAAGTATATGCTATCAATATCCCCATTTTATAGCTGAAGAAATTGAGGCCCTGATAGTAAGTTAAATAACGTATCTAAATTACCAGTAATGCCAATCTCATGAAATTTTGTTGTGATCAATTGAAATTACCCATGAATGAGGAAGCCACAGAGCTCCAACATACTATGTGTGTGGTTGTGTCATGTTGCTGTTAATAAAAAAAAAAGGTGGGGAGGGTGTTCTCCTCCGCATCTGTTATAGACATTGGATTTAAGTGATCCCAAGAAGATACAGAGAGGTATCCGACTGTGAACACGCGTTTATGGAAGATTAAAATGCAGAATTCAAAAACATCCCCAAACAAGGTGGAATATGGTAAAATGTAGAGTGGGGGATAGGAGTCGGGGGAACAAAAGGAGACTCAGAGCTGAAATGGACTGAGAGATGGTCCTAGGGACTGACCGGGAAGGAGGGAGAGCAGAAGCCTGATGAGTGGTGGCAAACGCAATCTGCCTGCTGCGGAGCATTCGCGTGGGGCGGGAGGCATGCAGAGGTGAAGATGGACAGAGAGGATGGAAAAAGAGCAAAGACCACACTCGAAGCCAGATCAGCAGGTGCGTGATTGATCCCACCAGCAGTATGAGACCTCTGAAGTCTGCGACTGTGTCCAAACTTTGTCACTCAAATACAGTGCTTATTTCTGGGGATGATAACCAAGGCAGGGCTTTCTGTTTGTACCATGCACTAGGTGGGACTCATTTGGCCCACAGGCATGTGACCTTAAGACCCAAAACTGGGATGGATTTTTTTGTTTTGCCTCAACAACAGTAACAACAAAGCTGATCTTTATTTAGAACTTACTATGTGACAGGCTCCGTGCCAAGCGCTTGTAATGTCTGGATAGCCCAAGAATGGGTTTTCCTCATTAATCGCCTTTTATAGAAGTCAGCCTCCCTGATCAGAAGCCCTGGTTCTGCCCCAAACATTGTAGAGCCCTATTTTACTTTTGGTAGTTAATTATAATAAAAACACAAAAATGTACAGCTTTTCTAAAAAAAATATATATATATATCAAAAAGAGAGGACTATTGGGTGCACTGCTGATGCTGCCCCACACACACACAAAAAAAATCTACTTTTGTTCTTTTATTATCAACTTTTGAGCAAACCAAATGTCATGTGTTATTCTCCCTGCCTTGTTCTGGGTAAGAATTTAGAAAGGAGCTGTGATGTATCATTAAATAGTTTTTCCCATCATCTTATGGCTGAGTTATTGGCACTAGATATAGCCATGGGGGGAAAAATAAATGTTTATGATGATTTAAAAGACCAATTATAAGCCTCTGCTTTATTCCTTACTCAGCATCCTGCATGGCATGTAAAAACAGCAATGAAAAAAAACACTACATTGGAAATTTTAGCTGAGGAGAATGTCAGCTTTCAGTTACACTTAGAGAATAAAAAACGTTAGGATACCATTAACAGTTCCAGAGTAATGGAGGCAAAGTGGGATTGTTTTCTATTATTATTATTACTGCTATTAATGGGTCAGAGCATTCCAAGGGAGAAAAGCTGGGGACAATCCATACACTTTCAATAGAGCATTAACTCTTTCAGGTCAAAAGGGGGCCCAGCCAGCCGACTGTACCAGGAGGTTACTAAATGATACCCTGGTGGCCTCAAAGAATTTATCTCCTGTCTAAAGAGCCTCACTTACATGTTTCTATTTTCTGTATTTGATCTCCACAAATATTCCAGTAAGAGAAAAGGTTAATTTGCAGATAATTATTTAGGGAGAGAGGGAATATTTTTTAAAGCAGAAAAACAAAAACAACCTGTCACAATGCATCAGTCACTGTGTGCAAATCTGGAAAAGGATAATGAGCCTCGTGAAGTAACAGAATTAAGATGAAAAATTAGAGGTGCAAGATGGAACGCTTTTCTTTCAAGGGAAGTACCTGGTGAAATAATTTTTCCCCATTGTTCATTTCACGCGATTTCTATGTGACTAAGTACAGCTAATCCTGTCTCTTTCCAAAAGTTAATGTCAGCTACTCAAATAATCTGCTTTCTTGATTTAATTGCATAGTTTAACCTCTGACATAACCTTTTAATTCACACCATGACAGCCAACCCGGCAGAAAGTTTTTCTAGGAATCTGAGTAACTTCCCCAAGGTAACAACTACTTTCCCTTTTGGGGGGGTAGAGAGGGGAATATTCTGCCCAAGATCATCAAATCTGCCACAGCTGCTCTGGCTGTAGAGGTGGCTTTCTTACTGCAGGGAAGGGGGGATTTGTTGGGATATCTATACGTTAAAAGTTACATGCACAATAGTGTCAGTATACTTAACATTACCGAACCATACCCTTAAAGAGAGTCAAAATGGTAAGTTTTATGTTATGTATATTTTACTAAAATTAAAATGTCTTTTTTAAAATTGGTTCTTTTAAAAAAGCATGGTTACTAAAAAGGGGCAGGATATAGAACATTGATCAAATGATATTTTGGTTAATGAAAGTGTGTAGTTCCAACTTGTTTCAAATAGGGTTGTAGAAAAAAAAATACTGTTAACATTTGAACATTTCGCTGCTGTTTAGTGAATTGAAGTGAATTTGGGGAACAGAATTAATGAGAGTACTTGGCTTAAAACGCTAGGAGAAGGGTGCCTGGGTGGCTCAGTCATTAAGTGTCTATCTTCTGCTCAGGTCGTGATCCCTGGGTCCTGGCCCCACACCGGGCTCCCTGCTCAGTAGGGAGTCTACTTCTCCCTCTCCCTGCTGCTCTGCCTACTCGCTGTCAAATAACTAAATAAATAAACTCTTTTTAAAAAACTGCTAGGACGGAAGTCTTCGTCTACAGTAGTATAAGGACTCACACCATCCGAAGGCTTTGATTTTAAGTGAAGACCAAACAATGATTCCGGCAGAGTAGAACCAATGGACTGTAGGCAATTAAGGTGGTAATATTCTGATGTTGTTTTAACATTGATTTTTTTTTCCAAATTATTAAGAAAGTTTCTTCTGTTTTAGCAATTTAAGAATCACGGTTTAGGGAAGCAACTTACTTTTAATAGCAAGAAATTTAAATATGGCTTGTGTTTGCTATTTATGTCACTGCAATATTCGAAGAGGAGACAATTATTAAGGTTTATGTTTGAAGTATCATTTGAAATGCTGCGACAGAGTCTCTGGCCACAGATACTACAAGGATTCTTCAGTGGGCTATCATCAAGAGATGAAGAAAGAGATTAATAAGGTGAACTAACAGACCGAGTCCAAACACGTGCCATTTTGGATTAAATTCCTCGGCAAAAAAATATAAAGACAGGGAGTGGAATCTCCTCATTCAGTATTTCTCTTTGGTTGTGGGCATTTTTATTAGAATTATTTCAGTATGAGTTTCTTCTCTTCATAGCTTGGATTTTTTTCTCCCTATGGTGAAATGATAATTCTTTGCTTATATAACCTCACTAATGCTGTATCAGAGTTTTGCTGCATGATCAAATAAAAGGAGGTCTAGAGGTTGAGAAAAGAAAATTTGTTTAAACAAACATCTTGATAATTAGAAAACTGATGGGAAATTCTCTGCTTTTCTACAAAGAAAGCTATGGATATGAGATGTGCGTAAGTAAAAGGCCGGAAGCCACACAAGTACGACGTTCCCTTCTGTCCTCAACTCTGAAGATAAGGCAATATCACCCACTGATACATTTCAGGGCTACACTTGTGTATATTTCTTTCTCTTCCTTTTTATGGAAAATAAGGCCCTTTCAAGTGTATACACCTGGCCAGGAGGTGCATTACTGGGCTATTTTAAGATGAAATGGTTTTGATTTGCTGATCAACCCAGAACAGTTCCCCCTCCTCAGTGGACAGTCATGGTAACTTTAAAAAGTGAAGCACTGACATTCTAGAAAAACTCTCCCCTGGATGGTGTTCAAATTGGTCGATGATCGGAAGTATATATTTTCCCAGCTTAGGAAGAAAAGTAGATTTCTCGGTTTGTCATAAATGCAGAGAGGAAGGCTGTGCCTGGGACATTTGGACTTGTGTGGAACTGGTCTCTGGAATGGTCTCTGGCCCCATCCTACTCTTTGGGTGCCTGGTGCTCTGTCCCTCTCTTTCAAATAGTGTTCAGTATCTGAGACGCTAAAGTAAGTGTTTATTTAACATGATCAACCCAAATCCTTCTTCTCCTCTGGCCTGCCCCCCACCCTTTCCTGCACCTGTCTGCTCTCGCATCACGGAATCCTATACCCCTGAAATGTTTAGGACTTCATTTTATAGCTGCCTTTGCCCCTCCCTACCAGGAGAGCAGCCACTCTAATTTAAGAAGCCCTAAATATTGTTGCCATGGGTGACACAAGAGCATCAAGAATGGTGGAGCTCAACTAATAAAAAGGCTTTCACAGCATTTCAGCCTTTGCTCATAAGTAAAGTTAAAATTTATGGCTTTTAAAATACTGGATCTGGAAGAGGTCAGGTTAAACGGCTGCTAGTAATAAAAGGAATCAATACGCCACAGCATCTTGAAACAGCCAGTAAACTAAATAAACACTCCATCCAAATCCACTTGGCCCTGAATTAAAAGAACATAAAATACTGTATTTATTTGGTTTGTTCCCTATCCATCAAAAGCTTGCTTTTTGGGGTCTTCACAAATTCTACCCAAGAAAAGTATCAAATGTTTGTTAGCCAAATGGCAATTATAGAACATGTCAAGGCTTTGGGTAATTAACTAAGTGTTACTTTATCAGGGAAGCACTTGTAGATGAGTTTACTATAAACACACAAATAAGACAAACAGCCCAGCCTGAAAAGACAACAGACTTTCTGATCCTTATTTACAAAACTGACATGGGAATTTGATATCCTCTGAGAACCAAAGCCTTCCTCCAGGAAAAAAGAAAAGGGGAAAGAATAGTGCCTTTTCAGTAGTTCTTTTCTCTCGTGCGGAACTCTGAAGGAACTCTGAAATTCAATCTTGATTTTTGAATGAAAATGAAACCATTTGTAATAAGGAACAAAATCACAAGTCAGAAAACCAAGGACAATTGTTAATTACATTGGGAAGAGAAAAATTAGTGAATTTTGAAAGCAGGGCAAGCATAGACTACCTCTTTGATGATTTTTTTTTTTTTTTTTCCTGCTACAGATTATCCAAGGCACAGAAATACCATCTGCTTTTCTTTGGTGACAAATAGTTTAATAATCTGTTAATGTTATTTTTCTGTTCAAAGTTCATGCATGGGGAAAAGGCATAGTGACTGTGTTTTGTCCTAAAGCCATCCGCCCCCCCCTCCCGGAAGGTATTATATGAAAGCTATTTATGTCAGAGAAGGGCGAATGCTATTTATCCCTTCTGACAGAAGAAATCCTGACACAAAGGGACTCTTCTACCCTTCTCTAATGGCTTATGGTTTAATATTTTAAATGTATCTTTGCTTTTCATGGTTCAGCACTAACTATGACTCTGGAATGAAAATAAGTGATCACGATTTATAGACATCACAGGTTAAATAGGGATACTTCTTTCTTGGTAGCCTTGGCTGTATTTAGGCTCCCTGCTGGGAATAATCTTGGATTTCAGAAACCAAGCTTTAGGGTCAGAAATACTGGTGAACATACTTTCCAGAAGGTGCTTCTCTTTGGTCTGGTTTGACCCTATTAGAAAACGAGAAACTTTCTCTAAGTGGGGATTCATTTTAGGGAAGTGATGTCCTTTCACTGAAATGGGACTGGCTGAGTCATTTAAGACAACCCTCCTCCTCTGAGAGGTCCTGAGTACTGGGAAGGAACTCAGAGGCAGCTTTTCAGGGTTTTGGGAGAAGACTCTAAAATTAGGCTGAGGTCATTCTAGGGTCTAAACTTCAAAACCAGATAAAAGCAATGATTTAAGAAGAAATCCGCCAAAGGACGGACATCCATTTAGCTTTCCCTTTGGACAATCTGACGTTTTAATGATGTCTTGTGAAATTATGGCAAATGTTTTTAAAACATTTTTTTAAAATGTTTTTTAAGAAATCTGAAAAAAACAAAAACAGAACAAAAAAATAAACCCTGAACATACAGAAGAATCTAACAAGAAAAGACGGTGATAGAGGAAAGAGATGGTTAGGACAAGTCCTCCATGGAGTGAGCTAACGTTAGTGACGGTGAGAATGTCAAAAACACGGTCCCAGCACACAGTATAGAAGCTATGTTGGGAAATCCAAGCGAAACATTTGGAGAAAGTAAAGGATGCTGACATGTAGCTCGTCCTGAAGGTGGAAGGAGAGAATGGACTGGCAACAAGAACACTTATCTGGCTGTTCTTCTGAAAGGCAATGTTGAATTTCGAGGAAAAGTTAAGGGAGTTGGAGAATGAATACTTTTATAAAAGTTCCGTCACCTCCTGAGGTTCAGAATCAGACTTGTATTTAAGTATCTTAAGGAATGAAGCGGCCACCAGTTTTCATTCTCACAGTGACAGAGGGCTTCCAGAGAAATTAAATTCATTAATTTATTGTGAAAGAGTTGCACGCAGCCTCTGGGGTGCCCCGTGGTTTTATTCGTTTCTCGTTAAGTCTCCAAAGCCTCTCCAGCAGCCGTTGACGCAAAGCCTTCCGTAACACCAAGTCTCCCGTTTCTATTGCCCACCATTCTCAGGAAATAAAACACGGATCCTCTAACGTAGTCCTTTGTCGACCTCAAACATAGTCTTTGTCCTGCATCTGTCCTGCCTCCTGAGTCTCACGTCCAGGAAAGAGCGACCCCTCTGCCTTCAGAGTCTGCCAGTTATCCAGGTTTTCTCCATCCATCAGAGCCCACGGATTCCTTCTCTTCCCTGAAATCATCTCTTGGGTCTCTCCTATTCAGAAGACCCTGCCGGTCTTCTAACTTCTACGTTTCCTCTTCTTTTCATGCCCGGTTGGGCGCGCCTGGGGGAGTTGACTTTCCCCTTGGTTCCCGCATCCTCTGCCATCTGGCTTCTAGTTGCAGGGCTTCCCCCATGCTCCAAGGTCACCGATCACCTCCTAATTGCCAGAACCAATAAACTTTGCTCCAGCCTTATTGTGTTTGATCTCCCGGCAGCGCTCCATACTCTCCTTAACCCCTTCTGGATGAAACCCTATGCTCCCGCCGCAGCCAGGCGTCCAGGCCCCGTGCTACCTGGTTCTTCTCCTGGTATGTCCGTTCCAGGTCAGGCTCCGTTACTGGTGCCCTTTCTTCCCCTTTTCCCCAAATGCGGGCCTGCTCCAAGATTTAACCCTTGGCTCAATGCTGTCTTTATTCCCATTTTCCCTCTGGGTATCTGTTTCCAGATTTCTGATGACCTGATCAAATTACTCCTCCAGGCTCCCCGCTGCTTTGGGGAAGAAAGTTCTAACTCCTTAGGATGGTTTGGAAAGCACTTCATGATCTGCCTCTCTTCTACATCTCTCCTGGCCTTTCCTCTCCTGTCTTTGCTCTTCCCCATGTAGTTCAACTTGCAGCCAATTTGAACGGATTGGTTCACTTCCGTACGCCAGCTCCCACCTTTGGGACTTTGCACGTGCCTGACACCCCCTCCAGGATTTTCCTCTCTCCTTTCCAGTCAGCTCTTCCTCAACCTCACTTTCTTAGACACCACTTCCACCAGGAAGCCTTCCCCAACCACCTTTATGTCAGAAAAGAAAGGAGGGAGAAGACAGTGGTCAGGTTCCTCATTTCTGTTCCCATGTCAGGACTAGAATTCCCTGACTGCTAATCATTACTTGAAGCATGATTCAGTTTGCACAAGATTAATCCTCACCTCGACTCCTGAAGTGAGGTGCTCTTATTACGGTAACTTATCCAGGGGTAAACTGAGGCACAGAGAGGTTAGTATCTCGTCCAAGGTCACACAGCCAGTAAGCAACAGAGCTGGGATTTGAACTCCAGGACTCTGTCTCCAGGTTCAGTGACCTAGATAACACCATACAGCTGCAGAATTATGCATCACTCTGTACACTGTGTATATATCTGCTTTTCTTACTAAACTCTAAGCTCTTTGAAGACAAGAACGAGTCATGGTCACCTTTGTATCAGTGCCCCGCACCGGGCACTCTCAATAATGACTTGTTATTTGACTAATTAATCCAATCTTCCTGACTGTGATCTCAAAGATGCCCTCTCAGGATTGCTCACAGCACAGGTTCCTCTTTCATTGTGTCCCTCCTGCAGCAAACACTGGGATCACTCAACTGTGGTAAGTATGGAGGTTGTCCTAAAGTCTAAAACTCTTCACCTGTGAGGCCGATGCTATGGTGATCCATGGTTCACAGCTAAAGAGGCGGAGGCTCAGAATGACACACTGAACCAGCTATAGAACGAGGACAAACCCAGGGCTGTTCGCCAGTGACAGTCATGCGGCTAGCCGCCGATCCGCAGGTGTCCCCACCAGGACCGCAAGCTTCCTACCACGCAGAGCCCTTTGGTCTCCTCCTGTCAGAGATTTTACCAAGAGCTCAGAGGCAGAAGTTGCCGTGCAGATGTTGACGAGAACCGCTACAAGCCGCTACACCCCCAGTATACCCAAGGCAAGCCATTCCTGTGCTAGAAGGTGCTTCTGTTCCGCACCCCCCTGCGCACCCCCCCACTCCCCGCCCAGCTAAGGCCCTGCTCTTGCTCCTACTGGCAAACCTCTTCTTCCCTCAACTCCTCCCCAGCAATGCTTTGCTGGACTCCTTTGTCTTCTTTTAAATTCTTTCAAAAAGCCTTTTCTCGGTGAAGCTTTCCACCAGGTCTTTTTGTGCTTTCTTTGAACAAGGATGAATAAGAAAAGAGAAAGGAAAATACCACAAATCCTGTATAAACAATAAAGAACTGCAGGTCTTTGAGATTTAACTACCTTTTCAGAAGGTGTATTTTCTCTCCAGCTTGTTTGCCAAAGCTCTCCCAGCACCAGACATCCTGCTGGCTCACCACAAAAGGAAGGAATGGCGGCTGGAAAGAGAGGCCGCCCCACAGTCTCCCAGACTGATTTCCACTGCCCTCTGTCTCTTTCAAATAGGACTTCCTCGAGTCAGCAATTCACATATGCTAGTATGCTATGTGGGCTTGCGTGTGTGCTTGACACATTTTCAGGAAGACAACACCTCAATGGGGGTAACGGCTTCCCTTCCTTGAGTCAAGACTGTCTCTTAACAGATTTCTCACGCAACACTGCCAACCGACCTGAGACTGTGGCAAGAGCACACGTCATTAGTACCTGAACCGAACTGATACGAAAAAGTCCCCGCTGAACTTTTTCTCTCCAAGAACGTCTCCCTGCACTGTTTGTCTATAGTTACTCTCAATGGACAAAATACAGAATTCAGGTAAAAACAATGACAACCCAGATTTTTTTTTTTTTTTTTTTTTTTAATACTACTATGAAACCATGATCACCTCTTTAGGGTAATCTAAAGAGGCAGGTGGCTCCTGATTTTTATCGCTGGATCCCTTAAATAAATATTTTGAGATAAGATACATGAACTTGTGTCTCATGGCCTCATTACAATGTGCTTTTCAGAGACTCATTTCTCTTTTCATTATCTTTCTTCTCCCCATACACACTGTTAATTGTATTTTCGATGCATGGTAAATACAAGGAAGTTTTTGTTAATCTGTGAAACTCAAGAGAGTTTTCCCTTTCCAACAGGGTACTGAAAACAGCTTAACATGGGGCCTTGGGGTTGATTTGTGATTTTATATTACTTCTTTATTCACTTCCTCCTCAAACAGGCCGTGAGCATGCCACAGTTAGCAAGCATTACTCACATTTTTTTCTCCTATGTTTAAATGTATATGCAAAAGATACATGAGCAGTTTGAAATCTAGAAGCAAGTGGAGACTAAAATAAAAAGCTCTTTGAAATAACATGCAGGTCCATGATAAAGGATAATAAAAATGGAAGGAATGATAATGATGGGAACTGTTTCCAACAAGAGGAAATGGTATGGATCGTCTGTAGATAAAATGATTTCTAAAGAGGACTTAAAAGTTCTCCTGATAAATTTTGCATTTGGCACTAATCAAAGACAAATACTGTACCTAAGAAAAGGTGTGATGGAAAAGTCAGAGGTATACTGATACAGATCCCTACCTAATTTCAGACAGAAGTTAAGTAGAAATGCTTGCCGAGTCACCACTATAAAAGTACATCATATAAACTAAAGAATATAGGAAAAGGAGAAAAAGGAAAACCAATGTGATATGCCACATGTTTGCTTAATAATAAATACTGCAAAAAGTTCTCACTAGATCAGTCCAGTGAGAGCACGACGGCTAGTTATTTTTCTCAGTAATCTTAAAAGTAATTGCAATGTAAGTTTCCGAAAGGGCTTGAAGAATGGAATATCTTCCTCCGTATCAGGGAATTAAATCAGTTGACCAATACTTCTACACATTTTCTAAGTCTGAGGTTGATAGTGTATCATAATCCCAATGTGCTGTCGCCAAAGCACGTGGACACGTCTGTTTGCAAGCGAATAAAGAACATAAATACTCAATTCTCTTAAGAGAGTTTAATATTCATGGAAATTAAAGGCAATGCTAATTGAGGGAAAATGGCTAAAACAAAACAAAACAACCCTTTATTTGTCCAAATCTGAATGATCTAAGCTAGCAGGATGGATAACACAAACCTTGAACCGATTCTCAAATGTGCACTTAAGTAACCAGAGTAACTGCATACATTGCTGTGGGTGAGAGCTCTGCCCTCCTCCCCCACCCCGGGAACCATTCACGTGACTCACAAGTGGTCTACATCATTAACTCCCTTCCATCCCGCCAGAGAGCTGTACAACCTAGAGGACTTGTTCCTAACAACAACAAATAAAACACACAGGTAACTTACGAAAGGAACATTTTTTTCCCAAACTACACATGCAGACATTATTTGGCTTGGCTGCAGAATACAATGTGACAATACACATCTGTGAGCTCAGGGTGATATAGAACGCATAGGGGGAATTTAACAGGTGTTTGTCAAACGAATATATGCTTGACTGAATGAACAAACTGAGTGTCTTCCAAACTGTAAGCCTCAACATTTCAAGCGAGAAAGTGAATACCTGATTTAGAAGCAGTCGGTAAATTCTTAGGCAAATGCATTTTATATTCTGACTCAATATTTCTCACGTTGATTCATAGCCAGGATCAAGACTGGCCCCAAAGCAGCTGCTTCTTTTTAGATAACTGCTTGTGGGTTTATACCTTTGCTGGAGGAAGGGGAGGTCATGGGAAAGAGGCTCTTTACAGAAGCTGACCGGAGTGTAGGGAGGGAATGAACATATGCTTCCACTCAAACTTTGCTTTGCTACAGCGAGAAGCAGAGTTAATTAACAAAGGAGTAAAATTTCCACTAGGTGACAATGCACAGAAGAAATGGAAAGCCAGATTTTCCAATAATGGGAATTTAGAGAATTCACCCTTTCATAATTGAGAGTTGATTGTATACATGAATAGTTAGTTGCAACTGTTAACGTGAAAATTTAGGTTAAGGAAAATCATTGAAGCAATCAACACAATTTAATTTAATATTCATTAAATTCCTGGAATGTATGTGTTAGTTGCTGTTCGGAGAGCAATGAACTAGTTAATAGATAATTTTTGGTATCTGCATTGCAAAACTGTTCTATTTCCAATGGCTTCAGGCATTTTAGGTTAAATTTGGGGGGGAAACTAAGACATAATAAAGGGGGGCAATTTTTATTTGGTTCACTCATCTGTTTTAGGTGCAGCTAATCTTTTCCCCCTTTCTTCCAAGAAAATCGTGGGGTGCCTGGCTGGCTCAGTCAGAAGAGTATGCAGCTCTTGATCTCGGTGTTGTGAGTTCGAGCCCCATGTTGGAGGTAGAGATTACTTAAATAAAATAATAAACAGATAAATAAATAAATAAATAAATAAAATTTTATTTTTTAATATATTTTTTAAGATTTTAATTATTTATTTGACAGAGAGAGATCACAAGTAGGCAGAGACAGACGGAGAAGCAGGCTCCCTGCGGAGCAGAGAGTCCGATGCGGGGCTCGATCCTAGGACCCTGAGATCATGACCTGAGCCGAAGGCAGAGGCTTTAACCCACTGAGCCACCCAGGCGCCCCAATAAATACAATTTTAAAAAAGAGAAAATCCTGATTTTGTTTGGAGAATAAATGTACTACTTAAAAATGTTCATCTCCTCATATAGTCTCACAGCTCTGGGGTACCAGGAATGGTCTGGAATAAATAGGATAAAAACAAAGCATCTCAAGTCAGTTTCTGGAAAGCTACTGTTTCCCAGATAAAAGGGGCAGAGTGAGCTGGTGTGTCTTACACCTTCTGCCCTTTACCTATCCTCCCCCTTCCTGCCTGGCACAGGAAGGGGCATCAGCCATCTTGCAAACATGAGGTTGGAAGCCCCACTGCTATGGACAGAGGAGAAAGAAGCCAGGAGAAGACTGGTGCTCAGATGACTTCTTTGAGCGTGTATACCAACCCTAGCCTGCCTGCTTCTGCCCATCCTGAAGCCTGAGAAAAAGAACCTTTTTCAGGGAAACCACTGTCATCAATGATTTTGGACTTACAGCCAAGCACACTACAATTGATAAACCAACTATTCATAACTATTTAACGGTTCTAATATACAATATGCTAAGGTCCACCCATTTTAACACCATCTACTGGTGTAATTTATTTATGGCAAGCATAGCCTGCCAATTACAAAGATAATTATGGGGGAAAATAATTATGGGGACGAGGGGACAGATGATCTGAAACAGGACTATCTAAGGAACTGGATGACAAGGTGGTAAAATATATACGGCAGTACTGAATTCTGAGAAATCAAATTAAGCAAATATTTACAAGAATCAAACTTTTTAACTTCATTCAGAGACTAAGACATGATACGGCATCTTTTACTAATCTTATTACAGGAGCTAATACATTGTTAAAATGTGGCTAATATTTATGATGAAATAACTTTAATGTTTTCTTTTTTAAAAATGGAGATATGATTAACATATATTAGTTTCAAGTGTACAATGAAAAAATATATACAAATGTATGTATTGCAAAATAATCACGACAGTAAGTTTCATTAACATCAATACAATGTTCTCTTTCAAATGCAATGTAGGAGTATCCCTGAAACACTGGGTGGCTTCCAATCTAGCGTTCCTTCCTGGTATATGTTTGGGGGACCCTTAAGGAAATAGTAGGCAACCATGGCAAGGATGTGTGAGTTGCTTCCAAATATCAAAATTATGTGTGTGTGCACAGTTATTATTATATATAATAATTTATATAATAACTTATTATATATAAGTTAATAATAATAATACAGCTGTAATATATACATAAAGTTCTTGGCATATTTACTTATATGTCAATGATTAAAAGTTGAACAATCAATTATTCAGTGACTATTACTTATCAGTGTCTTTTGTTCATGCATGAGATTCCTCAAAGTATGTATTCCAAAAGTATGAGGGTTTCCTGCACACTCTGCAGCAAATGCTTGACCCTAGAGTTTCATATATTTTCAAGTGACTCTGAAGATCCTTGTCTGGAAGCAATCTGATATTTTGCTGAGGCAAGAATCTGAGTCACTTTGCAGAGATAGCGCCTGGCACAAAGTCCAGGTTCTGAAATCTTCGGGAGGATAAATTTTCTGTGCTTGTCTTTGGATATATGGGAATTTATTTTCTAGATCTGGGTAAGCTTCCAGTGAACGCTGCAACTACAATGGGGTGATGTGATACATAGTAAAGTTTATTGTATTGGCAGAATTTATTTATTTTCTGTGGCATGGCAGTCCTTGCTGGTCGCTTACCCCAACCCCATTCCCAAGCACCTTTTCCTTCCTTGCCTCGGTGGAAGCTAGAAAATCAAATACTTCTAAGCCTTTGCTGTCAGGGTTGGCGATGAGCCAAGTCTGGGCAACAAGCTATGTGTAGAAGGGGTTGGGGCCTTCCGAAGGAAGGCCTTGGGTTTTACTGGTAAGATAGATAAGGCTGGTAGTTATCTTTTCCCTCTTTTTATCTCCTCCTGTTTTTACTGTGGGCCTTATAGCCAAAGCTGCCACAAGGTGACCGAGAGGGAGAAGCCAAGAGAATCAGAAACACAACCAACCTACTACCCCTTGAGCTCTCTCTTTTGTTCACTTCTCTGCTAATAGGGGCCTTTATTAGACTACTCATTATGTCAGAAACATAAACCCCACTTCTTTATGTTACCAATAGTAGAGTTTCCTGTTATTTGTAGCCTATAGCATTCCTAACTGACACAGATAGCATTATGAATTCATTTAGTCCTGTACTTAAAACATTATTGCTTGACGGGTCTTAAGATGTCCCTTAAAATTATCAGTTATTATTTCCTCTGTTTGTGACATTTGTGAGTTAGGAGAGTGGTGAGGGTATCAGGAGAAATCCCTGGAAAACATTCCAGTAGTGGAGAGGCACATAGCTTCCTTTCAAGGAATCCAATTCCCTTGCTTGCTGAACTCGGTGAGTATCCTTCAGATCTTAATTTGTTTTTGCAAGTGAATTTTCTTACTAGAAAAAAATATTTCTGACAGCTAAAATGACTATTCCAGTTCAGAGGGAAATTACTAATTATACCTTGTCACAGGGTAATACATTTTTGTTTGTCAGGTATGACTTTGGTTATTGAGAATCAGCGGCCCAGGAGCTCAATTGCCCCTGGGGGAAATTTAAAAAAAATCAATGAAATTCCTGAATATAAATTCCTGAACATAAAAGTTCTTAGAAATTCTAACAAGGTGGCAACATTGCTTTCTCTCTCCTTGCTCATGAAGCCTTACCTGAGAAACCCCCCTGGCTTCCTTTGTCATGACTGAACTATACTACCAATGGGGGAGAAAAAAAATTAGAAGTCTATTTCCTTATAAAAAGCTGTCATTATTTCCACAGAATTAAATACTAACAAGTTTTTACTACCAAGCTCTAAATGATATTTAAAAACCTTCAAGAGACCTTCAATCATTCAGAACTTGACTCTGAGGAAAGAGAAAATGATAATAAAATAAATTTCTGTTTAGGTAAGAATTCATCTACCCTGTTTATATGAAGTCAAATGCAAAAGTTCTATAAGTTTTGAGTGATTTATGCATTAGAAATAAAGTGGAAAGTGATTCAGGTTCAAATCTAGAGTCTGTCCCTTCCTATTTGAATTAACATTTCAATTTCCTCATTTATAAAATGGAATAATATCTGCTCCTCCAACCTCATAGATCTTTTGAAGCTGGGTGATTTATACTGACTTTAATATGGTGAACCACTTGCTTGGAAATTCATACCTCAGTGTATCTTTTACACAAGAATGTTATGTTTTCTTCCTTTTGAGAAATTCCAGTCCACAAGCGAGTCATTAATGAGGTCATTAAAATGATGTGATTTCTTCTCTTACAACTTGTTCTCATCATCATGGTTTTAAAAAACTTCACTCTCTTCAAAATTTTCCCCAAAGAGTCAAGAGATCTTTTCTTTTGCCAAACATCTCCTGTTTTTCTCAAAACCATGCCTTGTTTTGTTTTTTAACTTCATTTGGACTGGTCATAGATCTCAGAAGTAAAATGTTAAAATATTACTTACAGACCTGTACTTTCACATTTTGACTTTTTTTTTTTTTTTTTTTTAAATCAGCAAATCACTACCTTATAACACCAGGGACTTAAGAGTACAAGGCTCTTCCTACCTCATTTCAAATAAAATGTTTCTATGTACTTGAAACTCAATTTTCTTTCTCTTACTTTCCCACTACATTTTTAACACCTACAAAAAGTACAGATGCTTAAGAGGGCTGATCAGTGATGTGAATCAATACTGGCTTCTGTGAGGCTCTTTCGCCACAAACCTCAAACAGTTCTCTTCAGTGTTATAACAGACTCGATGTGATTTCCAAGTTGATGTTCATTTTCCCCCTAATATATTAGAATAAAGTGTTTTCAAGAACCAATTATATAAGCAGACCTTAATCAGTCTGTCTTCATGCTTATTTACTTTTACTAATGCGTGTTCGTCGCAAGACATAGTGATGCACAACCTCTAATTTACTTTGTGATCAAATCCCTGATGATCAGCAGTTCCTGCTTGGGCACAGTATTAATGAGTTCTTGCAGTTGACTCTAAAACATTTTGGTGTCAGCATTCTTTCTCACTGGAGAAGTCAAGGAGTTGAATGATGGTTATGTTCATTCGGGCTCACTCACTAAAGGCCCCGGGATGAGAGCAGGGCTGCAGTGTAGCCTTAAAAGAGTTTGATTAATAACAGAGTTGGTGCCATATAAAATATGACGGCAGCTTTTTTTTATTACAGTATTAAGAAAAAACATCCCTCCTCTAGTTTAGAGATTAGATTAGCTATCTTGAATGTCTGAGCTTCTTTATGATGCCCTAAGAGTTCTGTGTTCTTAAAACCAAGCCCCAGACTAAAGAACAGGCTTAAAATAGCTAGCAACTGAAATTTTGGTTTTTTCATATTTTTATTTACTGTGGTTATTTGTTAAAGGTATTTATTCAATCTTCCTTCTCTCTAAATGAAGCCGGCTACTAAATGGGAACCTTTTGCTACGGGTATCAATTACAATGAGATCAAAGTCACCTCACAGGACTGCAGAATCATTAAAATTAGGGCATGCTATGACATTTGCATGACATTTCTGCTTCCTAGCTTGCTCTTGCTTTCCCTGCTGCCTGGAATATGCCTTTGCTCTCCTCTACCATGATCCAAATCCAACCAATCCTTCAAAGCTCAGGCCAAATCCTTCCTTGATGAATACAGCCCATGCGGTCTTGACCATCTCTAAGCCCTGTTGTCCGTGTCATACAATCTGGCACTTTCTATTTTAGAGCCTAGTATTTATAAACTACTTGCTCTTAATTGTTCCATATGCATAAATTTTGCCTTCTCTGAAGAATTATCTAATCCTAGGTCTTCTTTTTTGCATCCTCATGGCATCTCAGGCAATACCACTGCAGAAACTCAAGAATGACTACTTAATGTCATAATTTGCATGCATGTATAAATGTTAAAGGGTTCTGTTATCAGTGTTGGCTGACATGGAGAAATACTACTGAAATTGTTAAAAAAAATAAGAAAAAGGGGGAACTCAGAATAAATTATCACCTTTGAAAAGCCAATGTAGGCATTAGTAAAGGTTCAAAGTGAATTAGATTAGCTTGGATGTTGTTTGTAAAAAACAACAACCAAAACCCTCCAAAAAAACAAAACCAAAACCAAACTCAGAAAAATTACTTTAGATATTCTAAATCTTGGGGGAAGAATGTCTTTTCTTCTTCTTCTTTAGTGTCATTAAGAATGGGATTCTTTTTGTTGAAAATGCTTTTAATAGACACTTTAGCTCTGTTGTTTGAGCAATTCAACAACAAGCCTGAAAAGTGGTCTGTCTTATCGAAAATCACTTCTAGTCCTTCAGCCTGACTCCAGAAACCTTATATGTGAGATAAGTCTGCAAAGGGAGCTCCATCATCACCCATCTCTTCTTTCCTCAGTGATGACTAAAATAGGGCAAGATACTGAAAGGAATACTTTTATCACCAAAAGAACAAAATCAGTTCAAAAACCTAGGTACAAAACCACACTTCTTGAAATTAGAGTGAAGGGAGAAAGGTGAAGGAAGACAGAGGATGGGACAGGAAATAGCAAAAAGACGACAGAGGTCACTAGCAATTATTGAACGGTAACTATGTTCTAGGTGCTATGCTAAGTACCAAGTACCTCGCATGTATGACCTCTCTCCCAGTGCGGGATGTTGGCAAATGTGCTTGCAGGGAAACTAGTAAGCAACAAGTTCCTTATGATACCAATAAAGACTCCAACAATTATGTTTTGACCAACAATACTGACCGGAATTATGAGTTAAGAAATTAAATTCATTTTCATTTATTATTCTATTGGGTTGCCATCTCCCTATTATCCCTCCTTAAAATTTCACTGCATCTTGGAAGAGATAAAATAGTGTTCGCTTATACCTTGTCTTAAATGCAGTGAATCTTCTCTTGCCCAGTTAAATAGTTGCCAAATTCCATTTCAGCGGCCAAAATTTATTCTAGAGGTAACTGCATTTTAGTCTTAGATAAACTCTATTTGGTGAGTCTGCAAGACAGTAAATCAATAGGGATTTAATCAAAAATTACTCTTCCTTCCTTGAAATGGCAGTCCAAAAGGCAAATATGCGGATATAAGCCTTCAAGAATATAGTGCCATGATCTTAGTATAAAAAACATTTTAATTTTTTGGTGTGATGTTTCTAATGAGTCTTCTGATTGATGCCTTGTAAGATGTGTGGGTTACTTGGAATAAAAATCAAAAGGCCTTCTCTCAAGATTTACATTTTATTTCATTGGCAAAGTCCCAAATGACAAAAGTCTGTGTGAAGATTTAGCTGATAGCCTGTTTACCTTAAAAAATACCTATCTAGTAGAATTCGCTTTTAGAAAATCCAAAGACTTGAATATCTCTTAATTTTCTCTGCTTCCTTCCTTTTTTTTTTTTTTTAAGATTTTATTTATTTATTTACTTAACAGAGAGAGAAGGAACACAAGCAGGGGAAGTGAGAGAGGGAGAAGCAGGTTTCCTGCTGAGCAGGGAGCCCAATGTGGGGCTTGATCCCAGAACCTTGGGATCATGACCTGAGCCAAAGGCAGACACTTAACGATTGAGCCACCCAGGCGCCCCATTTCTTAATTTCTATAATTAGCATGTGACTTGCACCTACTGTAATTAATCACCATCCAGTGTTAAAAAGATAACTGAATATTAAATAAAAAATAAAAATATCTCTCTTATCAAGGTTTCCCTAGAAGAGAGTTTTTCCCTCCTTCTTGAGAATAAAACAATGAAAAGTGACATCTACATAACTCCACTGCATTGAATATCTCTTCAGTGAAATCTCAACATGTCAGTGGCAATATTAAAGATGATGTATCAAAAAGCAACTGAGATTTCACCCTAATCTGCACATATTAGGATTTATCCCACAGGTAGACAGAAAGGTAAAGCCATATTTACATGAGCACATCAAAACTCAATGAAGAAAAAGCTGCAGAACCCTTCAAATTAATTTCAAAAGCAAATATTCCAGATAGTTACTAACATTTAGAGACTGATTATTAGATTTTCATTCTTGAAAGTGCATCTATTCCATGTACCACCCCAATTTTCCCCAAGGCCACATATAAGTAGGCATGTTACACTCATTCATGGAAGTCTTTGTCTAAGACTAAAAAAATATAAAATATTAATTTATCTTGGAGTAAGCCATGGGTGCTGTCCCCATGCAGTTCCAAGGTTGCTGTATTTTTGTCCTGCTTGTTTTGAGGACAGTGACGCTTAGAGCAATTTTTGTGAAATCTTTAGCATTAATACCCAGAAAACACAAGCATAAAGAGAAGGCAAACTAAGATACATGATTTTACATGTGTGTAGTATGAATTACTATTTTATAATAGATATAATAGAGTCACTCTTTGCAAATCTGTATCTTTTATGTTTGTGTATAAGAAATATTTCCAGACAATAAGAAAATCTGCCTTCATCACTGAAGTTGAAAACTGGAAAAAACAGAAAAAGCTGTATACTTACATCACTAACTACTTTAGGAAGAACATATCACTATTCATTCCAATTTATTTTTACTAAGTAGAAATATGTGTGTAAGTGGACTGTTGTCAGTTGATCAAAAAATAGACAACTATGTAATTTAAGTATATAATTGCATTTTCAAAGAAAATACAGGGCTATATTGGCAAAATCAGTACAAACTCCTTTGCAAAATGTCTTTTATCCCACTAATATTTAAAAACTTGAGCAAATATTTCATTTATGTGGTTAGGATCCTTCGTGAATATAAACATGTAAATTGATTTAACTTGGTTTTACATTTGTAACTGCTTGGAATTTTGCTTTCCACACAGCTGCTAATTTTCAGAGAAAAATCCTAGTCATTTCAGGCCACTGAACATGATAATAGCAAAAATGAGATTGATCATTAACTCTAGTAACTGCCTTTGCCTTCATCTTAGGCTTTTAGTTAACCAAATGAATTAATCGCTCCTAACTCTTTTAAAGAACTATTACTTAATTTAATCTGTGCAATCTTGTGAACAAATCCAAGATTCAACTATCACCTCTATGCAGAGGACTTCTAAATCTACACTGTTAACCTTGACTTCTCTCTAAAGTTCCAGACTCAGATTTTCAAATGCTTCTTTGCTCATAATTTGGCTGTTTGTCAGGAAGGCTTTGGGTACCTTCGTCTCTTGTTGCACAATACAAGAAATTCTCAAGTCCTATATACCACATCTCTGCAACATTTTCATAATTCTTTTATTGATTCTATCCTCTTCTCCCTAACAATCTTTTTCAATCTCTCATTGCTGCTTATCTAAAATGATTTAGTAATCTAGCTGATCCTTTGCTTGTGTTTAAACACTGGTGTTCCTGGGGTTCAGAAATTTTATATGGTCAATACAGACCTTTTGTTGGATATATATTTTTCAAATATTTTCCAAGTTGTGGTTTGCATTTTCATTTCTCAACAGCATCTTTTGAACAGAAGACCTATCTCATTTTGATAAAGTCTAATTTGACTTTTTTTCATTTTTATAAAGTCTAATTCAGCTTTTTTTTCTTTTTCTTTTTTTTTTTTTTTAAAGATTTTATTTATTTGACAGAGAGAGATTACAAGTAGGCTGAGAGGCAGGCAGAGAGAGAGAGGAGGAAGCAGGCTCCCCGCTGAGCAGAGAGCCCGATGCGGGGCTCGATCCCAGGACCCTGGGATCATGACCTGAGCCGAAGGCAGCGGCTTAACCCACTGAGCCACCCAGGCGCCCAGCTTTTTTTTCTTTTATACTTCATGGTTTTTGTGTCTTAGAAAAAGTTCTGCTTAATCCACTATCACTGAAATGTCTTCTATTTTTTTTTTTAGAAGTTTTATAGTTTTAGCTCTTACATTTAGCTCTATGAACCATTCTGAATTACTTATGTAGTGTAAAGAAATAGATTGAAGTACTTTTCTTTCTTTCTTTTTTTTTTTCTTCCTGTTTTGCATGTGGCTATCTAGTTGTTTCACATTAAAGGCTTTGAAGAAGGAAGATGACATGGTCTGATATTTATTCTTAACATGGCCCCTCTATCTGCTACTTAAATGATAAAGAGTGAAACCCCTTAGCAAGGGGAAAAAAGTCTCCTTAGACCTCCCTTCCTCTGTTATCTCTGCTTCCATATACTCCCACGTTTCCACGCTCACCATTTCTTTTTTACCTTGATTATTCCTCCTTGGATTCAAGGAAAAAGCTGATGATGACGGAGAATATGAAGATGGAAGAGAAAGAACCATGAATTGATTGAAGAAGGAAGAAGAAATAGTTGGGGATGAATCCCATATGCAAGGGACAGATTAGCTAAGAGCAGGGAGTGATACATCTTCTCTAACATTCCACCTTTTTCTTCACTTGTTTTTGCTCTTGATATTACCCCGGCCCCAAAGCATTCCTTTGCGGCAGCTGTATGCTAACCCCAGGCCTCAACGTAGCCTTAGGGTGCCTTTTGGTAGCATGCTATTGTTTCCAGAATCTTACATTTTACAATTTCAGAAGAAGCCCTAGTGGATGACATTCTCTGAAATGAACTGATTACTCCAATAAGTATCCGCATAAAGAAGTCGAATTTTTAAGGAAAATTATTTGTCAGCACTTGAGAAAGCAATACAGTGTAAAGCAATAAATGGGCCATTCCAAGTTGTCCTTCCTTCCAGGGGTTGCTGTAGTCATTTCAGATGACAGGTGAGTTCCCTAACAAGAGAGGAATGTTCTTGTTGTGCATTCTTACTACATAGCACTTAGGATGGCTTCTATGACTGCAAGGCATTCACCGCATTTTAACTTACTGAAAACAGTTCACAAGAACATAGTTTTACCCATGCCCTTTTAACACTCAGGTAACAACTTTATGACCAGATGGAAAGGAACTTCCTCCTTCTTACACTTTGGAAGCATTACAGAGATGATTTCTAATCTGCCCCCTCTGCCACAGCCATATGCTCCGAGATGCAAGCTAGAGGGGCAGATGTATAATCTGGGAAATGATCCAAATTCATGACCTCTTAGGAGCCAAGGGTATTGTGTATGCCATGCCAGCCTGCGTGCCATGCCCAGAAATTCTAATTCATAGAAACAAAGTCTGAAAGGCATAGAGAAAGAAGAAGAAAAATATAGGCAAGTAACACATCATCTGTTTTTCGAAAGTTGACCAACTTAGTACTCCCGGGAACTAATGGGGTTTCCTTGATCCATGTAGGCTCCAATCACAAAGACAGGTCTCCCGTAATATAACCGTGAGCTGACTTCACCCAAATTGTAACGGCATTCCCTTGGCCAATCTCAACACCTGTGCTATGGCGACCTGAGTTACATAACTGATAAGTTACATAAAAATTCTTTGAAAGTATTGGAATTTCTGGTCTTCAGAAAGAAGAAAAAATGAAGAGCATTTGGTGTAAAAAGGAGAACATATGGAAGGACAGTTTTTGTTAGAATGAACAGGGCTGGTTTTGATTTGTTTTAGTACCTAGAGGACCTATCAAACAACCTTCTCATGTACTACTCTGTGGGTGTGGTCATGGCAAGGCATTCCATCTGAAGGGCATTCCAGAGGTTCAGAAAGAATTCTAATTAGTATCTGATCCACGGCTCATGTAGGCAGTGACAACAAATCGCCAGATAAGCCTCTTCTTCCCCACTTTATGGCAGGGTACATTATAATCTGATAAAAGCTCCTTTGTGAACCCTATTTTATTTCTTCCTAGAACAATGAATCATTCTAAGAATCTCTAGACAGAGTAATAAACCAGAGCTTGTAACTACAAATATAACCAGAACTTTTTATTATGTGGTTTCTTGTTGAAGGGAATTTTCCATTTCAAACTTTCTCAGCATATTATGGACATCATCCCCCACTTTATTCCTATGGTATGTGGCTTTTCATATATTTCTAAGGAATATTTTAAGTTGGTTTGTCAAAAGTAATCCAGACCGAGTGAAATAAAACCATATCTGGCTTAATGTGTGTTCCAGTCTGCATTGGACCCAATGGTTAATTTGAATTCAGCCATTTATAAAAAATAACCATTCATTTATTCATTCATTCAGCAAACAATTAGATTCTAGACTTCTTCCAGTTAAGTATCAATTCCCCAAATGGTGACGACAAAAATACAAACAGATCTTAGATAAATTAAAACAAATATACATCTAAATGCATTGTTGGGCTCATAGAAAATTAAAGGAAATCCTTAAGCAAAGCCTTTCAACAAACAAAAAATAATGAATAAAAAAACCAAGAGTGAAAGATGCTATGTAACCAATCTTGCAGGTTGAAACTGCCCTTCAAGTAAATGCTGACACTAGGAGTCTGAAGGATGGGGACATAGTGTGATGGCGATATTTTAGAGGATCTCTAGAGTCAAAAGTAGGAGAGTTAAAGAAGTGACCCCCCAAAAGACCTACAACCTAGATGGAAGAGTGGGCTGAATAAGCTCATACCCTCAATACACTTTTCTCGCAAAAGGAATCCAAGAAAATCTGCCTTTACTCTGGTTTAAATAAGAAAAATAACAGTTTAATTTACTTTTTTTTTTTAATGGTTTACAAATACTTTTAGGTTCTGTACTGAAGTTCAGTGTGTTATGACCCTTGATTTTTTTTTTTTTCTTTAATTTATTTGACAGAGAGATCACAAGTAGGCAGAGAGGCAGGCAGAGAAAGAGGAGAAAGCAGGCTCCCCACTTAGCAGAGAGCCCGATGCTGGGCTCGATCCCAGGACACTGGGATCATGACCTGAGCCGAAGGCAGAGGCTTTAACCCACTGAGCCACCCAGGCGCCCCAGAAAAATAACAGGTTAGGAAGCCACCATTCTCTTTAAGAATTTACAACCACAGGGCTGTCCCCTTCTAGGTATGAAATGAAATTTACCTTCTCCAATTAACTAAGCTGTCAGCTGAGAAATTATATGAAAGTGGTCCCAGGCTAGTCATACCCTAGTACCCCAAAAGAAGCAAATCTAAAGCTTTTCTGGAGAAAAGCACATGCACATCTAACTCCTCAAGATCCTCACACATTCAATCCAGCCAAATATGACATCCTAAACAGAAATGACCAAATTCATAAAAAAGAAAGCCACCATTAATGAGCGTCAGCAAAAAAAAAAAAATAATGAGCGTCAGCAAAAACATGGAAGAGATTTAGACACCAAGTTGGAATTAGAAGACAGGTCTGTAAAAAGTCCCTACAATGAAGCTCAGAATCAGGGAGATAGAAAAATATGAAGTAGTGTGTACGAGATGTGGCTGAACAGTAAGGTCTAATATACATCTGGTAAGAGTTCCACAAGGAGAAGACGGAATAGGGAAGAGGCACATTAACAGACATAATTTCCCAGAAGTGATGGAAAACATTAACATGCAGCTATAGGAGGCATACCAGCTACCAAAAATGATAACATAAAGAAATGGACAGCAAGACCTAGACTGTAGAGAACAACAAAGACAACAAGAATTTAAAAGTATCCAGAGAGAAAGGACTGATCACTGGTAAAGAGAGGTCAGTGAGACCAATGGCTGACTTTTCCCAGGAGAAGCCAGAAGACAGTCGAACAACATCATCAGTGAGCTGTTAGCCAACCACTGTATACCTAACACAACTGGTTGTCAAGAACAAGACATCTTCTGACAGACAACACAAGAATGTAATCAGGAGACCACCATTAAAGGAATATCTTAAATGGCATACTTCAGAAAGAAGGTAAAAGACCCCCAAAGGAAGGTCTGAGATATGAAGAAGAATGGTAAGAAAAGAAACTGGTAAATCTAGGGGTCCATTTGAAATAAGTATTAAATGCATAGAACATTTAAATTAACCGATAACCTCTGGGATTAATAACTAAGAATTAAAATGGAAAATACATAGAAATTGGGAGAGGGTAAGGGGTGTTAAGTGTTCTATGTTCTTTGTATTGCTTGGGAAAAGAATTTAATGTGGACTAATTTTGTATTTTGTTAAGTATGCATGATAAAAAGTTGGTGTATGATTTCCAAATCAATATAAGAAAAAAGTAGGATGATAAAAACAAAGGAAAACAGGAATTCACCCCCAGAGGATAAAAAGAAAAAGAGACATTAAGAAGTGACTTAAATATAAAAATAAGATAATAAACATAATCTGCTATGTCAGTAATCTTAATAAGTGTAATGTGCTAAACTCCCACCACAACTCAGACTACCAGAACACAACACAACCAGCTATTTGTTAGGACAATACAGGTGCATAAGGAACGTGGGAAGTTTAGAAGTAAAAATATACAGAAGACATATCAAAAAAAGACTTAGCAGACACTGAGCAAAGGACACCTGCTCCCTATCAGACACTGCTCTTGGACTGAGGTTCAAGGTCTCTGCCCTTGTAGAGGTTACATTCTAAGGGGGAGAGGAGATAGCAGGTTACAAATACACACACACACACACACACACACACACACACGTCCACTCTTACTACAGACTAATAAGTGCTATTAGGAAATACACATAGTAAGCAACAGAACCTGATTTATTTTCTATTTAAATGGGGTGGTCAGGGAAGGCATGTTAAAGGAAACAACATTGGACCTGAGAACTGAGTAAGAAAAGAACCAACCACACGAAGTAGAGGGAGATTATTCTGAGCAGAAGAAATAAATGTGCAAAAAGGCCCAGAGAGAGAACAAGTTGGCCTATTCCAGAGATAGAAAGCAGGCAACACAGGCCAAGTGTTTGGAAGGAGGACGAAGCATGGGGACAAGTTCAGAGACATAGGGCAGGCAGAGGAAATAGCCTTTGGAGATCATGCTAAGAAATATGGGTTATTTTCTATGAATGATCAGGGGAGGATTTTAAGCATGTGAAGGACATGATTTGATTCATGTTTTCCAAAGATCCCTTTGGCTCCTGGGGGGAGAGCAGAACTCTAGAGAGGGTAAAAGAATGTGGGTCGCTGAGGAGGCGCCTGAAGACATGAGGTAATGGTGGTTTGGGTAAGGGCGGGAAGTAAAGTTTTGCGATGTATTCCTGTGGGTCCAACCTGATTTCCTGCTGGATTAATGTCATAGCTAGAGAAAAGCACAAAGTCAAGGCTAAGTCTGCATTTGGTAAGACTTTTCCAGGCTCACACCGAAGGGCATGACTGTATCTCATATATTCTTGGTTTCCTTCTTTGATAAGATGGCTTTGCTGGAGGAATATTTGGAAATATAATTCAAGTTTACCTTGACTAAGAGTTACCACGGTGAGAAACAGTGGAAGCTTTGGATATTCCTTTTGTTGAAAAACCCAGTGTTCAACCGGAACTGAAGGCGTTTGCAGGAAATGGGGCCCCAACTGTGCATATCACACAGCCTAAGGACCTCAGAGTGGAGATACTTTTCTCAAGCTAAGATTTTCTGAGCTTTGCAAAGAAGCATGCTGATGGACACTACAGAATGCTGATGGAGACACGGCACTGACCAGTGTTTCCCAAACTTCAGCATTTGGGGCCACTGTACCATAATATTTTGCCACGTTCACCCATCACTTTACGAATTTCCTTACCAAGAATCTTCAACTCTTGGTTTTTTCTGCAAAAATTTTATTTAAAAAACAAGCAGTACTACCATAAATGGAAAAACTGTTTCACTAGTACATAATCATATAGATACATACTTTTAAAAAATAAGTACCTGCCCATATAAATCATTACCAGAGTTCAGGGACCACGCCTCATTATGCCAGCCAATAGGGACAGCTTCTCTGAGGTCTGTCAGTGTAGCACATAAGAAGCCTCTAGCACCAGTTTGACACCAATGTTTGTTTGTTTCTTTTTTTTTTTTTTCTAAAGATTTTATTTATTTGACAGACAGAGATCACAAGCAGGCAAAGAGGAAGGCAGAGAGAGAGGAGGAAGTAGGCTCCCTGCTGAGCCGAGAGCCCGATGGGGGGCTCGACTCCAGGACCCTGGGATCATGACCTGAGCCGAAGGCAGAGGCTTAACCCACTGAGCCACCCAGGCGCCCCAACACCAATACTTCTAAATGCCTCCAACAACTCCCTGATGGCATATCATGGTATTTATAAAACTATCTGCTTTTTCTTACCCTCTTGTTTTGCAGTTGTGCTTGGCCTGTTTGAAAAAGGCATACACCTTTTTTTTTTTTTTTTGGTTGTTTTGTTTTTTAACTGACTGGTTAATAAAAGGTTTTTTTTTTTGTTCAAAAGGCAACTTTGAACAGCTTTGTTGTATTTGATGGGGTGGAATTTTTAAGTTGTTTTGTGTGGGTGTGTGGTTTCTAATTATCAATAGAGTGGGAATGAATTTGCATTTGCTTATTTTAGCAAGAGAAGTAATCTAGGTTGCTTACAGTTCTCTCTTTAATTTTTACATATTCGTCATTAGTCCTTTTATTATAATTCTGAATATTGGACATGGTTGGGGCATTGTGAACTTTTTAAAAAAGACCTTTTTTAAAATATATAGCATTGTGTGGGCGGCTTATTGAATGAATTACAAAGACTAAGTTTCTACCATCTAGGATGCTAAAACTTGATGGGGGGGCAGTTAAAACTCCCTAAGTAGCTTTTTTCAGCCTCTTTCCTTCCCAGAAAGCTTCCCTTGTCTTCTGCTTCTTCCGTACACACTCTATGACAGTCCCCATGCTCCCATTTGCACAACACTGCCATTAGTAGACTCAGCATGGGGAGGTTTACAAGGTGTAAAAATGTCTTTATTTTTAAAAATCCATTAATTATTAATTATCCAGTTTGTACCTGAATTTAGGGTCAATGTTCAAATTCAGATACTGTAGATAAAGCAGAAGTCTCCCTGTCTCTCAGTCTCTATCTTCTTCGTCTCAGTAAAAGTATGCAGTTACTTCTATGTGTTTGCACTTAGACTTAAGCACCTGGAACTTTTGCTGTGCGCATTCCCATTGCTGCTACTAAGCGGTAAGCTCCTTAGTGGCAGAATCTGGACCCGACACGACTTTGTATCTGCAGTACCTGCGCAGTGTCTAGCACACGGCAGGTGTTCACTAAATACTGGTTTGGTAAATGACTCATCCTTGGTTACTCCCCCTTATGTGGTAGATAATTGAATTCTGTCTGTGTGAGAAAAGGTGGGCCATGGGATTAGGGAGCCACACAACTGCTGATTAAAAGAGGTTGACAACCCTGTGAGTTAAGCCAAGAAAGGCTGAGCGATGTTAAATAGCACAAACGCAGAGTCTAGAAGACACTGAAGTCACCCAAGGCTAGCTCCCAGAAAGGATCCTCGCCTGAGGGTGGTGGGGAAGGGATCTCAGGACAGAGTTCAGCGGGGGCTCTTAGGTGTGAAAGAGTGAGATACGGTCTGATGACAAAAGTGAGTAGCTCTCGGGGCAACTGGGTGGCTCAGCTGGTTCAGTAACCAACTCTTGATTTTGCTTCAAGTCATGATCTCGGGGTTGTGAGACTGAGTCTCAGCATGGAGACTTGCTTAAGAGTCTCCTTCTGTCCCATACCCTGTCCTCCAAAAAAAAAAAAAGTGAGTAGTTCTGTGAGTGGGGAACATGTTTGATGAGGCAAGTGGGGTGGGGTGGCAGGTGATGGTGACAAGGGACAAGCCTGGAAGGGCAGGCCATGAGAAGGTGATGGAGGGCATGGCATAACTTGTTGAAGAGGCTGAAATTTATTCCTGGCCTAAATACAGGAACAAATGAGTATTTCCTAGGCAGGCCATTCCCTTCTTGAAATGCATGTCTTTGAATGCTTCCCTTCCTCGCCTGCATAAAATAATATTCTTTTATGAAACTCAAATGTCTATACATATAAGTCACCTAATATAAAGTAATATAAAAATTATCAAAGCCAATATATCCTAAATGGTTCTCAAGATTAGTTGACAATTTATCAGCTATTAAGACAAAATTTAGGCTTTGGCATATATTACTTAACATAGATTGGGCAGTCTATCATGTGGGAACTCATCTTGAAATTTCCCAGGTTGGGTTTTAAACCTATCCTTCCAATATCCTC
The DNA here is from genome assembly GCF_030435805.1 of Mustela lutreola. Taxonomy (NCBI): domain Eukaryota; kingdom Metazoa; phylum Chordata; class Mammalia; order Carnivora; family Mustelidae; genus Mustela; species Mustela lutreola. The sequence continues at coordinate 194,616,197 of NC_081292.1, forward strand.
TTTGTTAGCAAGAAAACTAAAGAATTAAAACCATTGCTAGCATGAGTTGCCACTGGCAGACTAGAGTTTGACAAAATTTGAAAATCCCTCTGGGTCACTGTGGTCAGAGAGTCTTGGTTTTTCCACAACAAATTTACACACGAAATCCCTTCCGTAGAAGAGTGATTTTTAAGTTCTAGGTCTCAATGTAGACTCTTTTAAAATAATTATGCAGGCACTAAACAGCTTTCCAGT